>NC_135451.1:7625000-7837500 GCF_051991255.1 Vanacampus margaritifer
GCACATTTGGCAGATGCCGAGTTAGTAGATCAGCTTCCACGTCTGTTTGCATTAGCAATTAGCATTAGCCAGAAATGGCTAAGATAGCTAAAAGGATCAAAAAAACGAAAAAGTTCCGGCCAAATAAGCAGCGATGAATGCTAATATTTCTTCGACAGGTTGTCACTTTAGTGGGCATGCTTTCTAACTTGTGTTGTCTGGCCCCTAGTGGTTCCAATGTCATTATTGCGGCTAGAAAGCTGCAAACACTGCACAGAATGCATTTTAGCATTATAGAACATTTTACATTTCATAATTGTGTACCATGCCGCTGCAAGCCCCAAACAGTCAAACAACAGGGTGCAAATTGTAGCACGCACACCGACTGCTGAGTCGGGTCCCAGTTGGGCGCTAGCTAATGATACTCGCTCACGCTAGATGGATAGCTGGTCTGCGTCTCACTTTAGAGGCGAAGGCCAGCTTGGCCATTCTAAAAAGCACAACAGTGTTGCTGTAACACTGTTTGGCATGCTGCTCAGTGTCTGCGCGTTACTCACACAGAGTCACCCGGGGAATACTTTCTACCTCAACTGATCACTGGCCTGCACCTCCTGGCCCTGAGAAATCAACAGCCAGGATTTATAGATTTGTCTTAGATTGGCTGTCCCACATTTGTACCCCCATAAATACTTTTACAGCTTTGGTAATGCCACTGTGGGGAATAAACAAGGTTGCTGTGGATGTGGGTGAGGATGAGAATTTGCAGGCACATCAGACAAGTGACAAAATGCAAGCAGCAACTTGCATGGGGATGAAAATCTAATCTCAATGCCAGTGCAGTTTTACATTGTGAGAGCAGTTTTACAGGGCAACGCTCCTTCACATCTCATCAAATATCTGTTCGAAGTTATTTCCGTCAAAATGGGCAAAGACAAACGAGTAGGTTGTATTGGGGGGAAAACCCCAAACAAACATTCTCCTTGAAGTGAATGACCTTGGACATCATTTTTATCAAAGACATTTAGGATAAATTTTTGAAGCACATTACTTTACTTCAGCTTTAAATGCTACTCATTCGGACAACTTCATTAAACTTGCAAGCTTTCAGCAAATGAAATATGCATAGTGAAGCCATCACTCTCTTCATAATGAATAAGCGTACCTTAGAATTGACACTTTTGCTCTCCCAGTGACTTTGACTCATACAGGACGGAGGCTGGCAATGAGATGACGAAGCATTGTGTCTTCTACTGTTTGCATGGAGTCGTGACAAAGTCAGTGCAGGTCAAGCGTTGACTCGCGTCGCTAATGCAAGTCTTGTAGACAATTCAGTGAGAGACAATTAAGAGTGTAGCTGTTAAGCGGATTTTGTCCAAAAGCAATCAATACTGTTGGTAGAATGTGAACGTTTAGGAATGAGCAAACTACATGAAATAAATAAAATATCAAAACATCAATAAAGCTCCCTTTTTGGTTTAAATCCCTGACAAAAACATAGCTGGGCGAAATTCAATCATGCTGCTCACTGCTCAGTGATCTCTGCAGTGGAGGCCATTTAAAATCACCCCCCATCAGGATCTGTATTTATCATCTAAAAAGGTGAATTTTCACAATCGCTTTCCATTTTATAATGTCTGCATGTGGCTGAGAGGCCTACGGGGGTCAAGTGGATTTCAAACAGTTGACAAAAAAAGACTGCACCTCCATTGAGTGTTCAAAACACGACACAATGTCATTTTTAAAAATGATTTCTTATATGTGGGATGACTTCAAGGACATACAGCAGTCTAATAAATGTAGTTGCACATCATTGTTTTCATGAGAATTTTTTTTGGATTCTATTCAAGTAATATCACAAGCTGTTTTTTCCCCATTTGTTTTTTAATAATTAACCCTGGAGAACCCAAGAACCCTTTTCTTCTTTGGAAAATTATGAATTATACATTAAATGACTGCTATAAGTTCAATGAACACCAAAATATATGTTTTTTCAATGTTTTTTTCAATTTATTCCCTAATTTAGCATTAGGGCGAAATTTGACCCTTTGGGATTTAGGGGTATCATTTCGAAAAATCTGAATAACAAAAACTGTCAGTAAACTATTTAGAATTTAAGAAAATAATCAATCAAATACACAGCTACATTGAACAATATAATTTTTTTGTTTTATTTGTTGCATTTTAGCCATCTTGTCACCACCACTCTGGCTCATGTAAGTGCAATATTCATCCACTAGATGGCCCCATGCAGGGGTCAGAAGTGGCACTCTGGACTTTTGAAGTTAAATTTGTAAAAATAAATAAATAAAAAAATTAAAAAAAAAAGGTCTTTGTTATTTGAGTAGCAGAATTTATAGGGGCCAAATTTGACCCCATGGGTTCTCCAGGGTTAAGTATGTAAGAAGATGATGCTGGGACTGATACTATAGTAACTCCCTTGTTAAGTAGAAGTTAAATATTCAAATGATAAGCGCACATATGCAGCTCCAGTATGAAACAGACAGAGCTGGTGCACAGCATATATCTTCATCTAAGTCTACTTACAAAAGGTTAGCGTTCATCTTGCTCAAATCTTACCTGATAAATGCCTTAGTAACTCAATATTTCCACGGCTGGGGTACACATTTGTCATCGTTGGGATGGCGTGCAGAGTCAGCCACAGATGGGGACCCCCCTCTCCCTCATGCAGGAGATATGGGCTGCAGGTCAGACCAGATGAGCTCATGTGATGGATGACCCTGTTCGCTTGGATCTTAACCACAGAAGTTGAATGCGGAAATATTTTTGTACACTACTGAAAAGCCGCGGCGGAATTGCTCTTTTACATCAAAATAAAAAGAATAGCTTGGCTAATTGGAATATTAAGAGCTAACATTGACTCGTCAGATGTAAGGCCTAACATTTTAGGAGCACCAAAATAAGCACCTGAATATAAACATGAGTCTACATATATGCCATAGCATACTGAAAAGTTCCATCCGAACGTCTGCCTGTTCTGTCATAAGAGTGTATTTTCCCAGTTAAGAATTTTAATGATAACAGGAATATTGACACCTTGTCAACTACATGCGGAAGAAGGTCTAAAGTGTCCAAATGATTCCATGGGAAAAGGTGCAGAGAATCCAGCTCAAAAACTAACAAGTCAACTCATGAATAAACTTGACTCCGATAAAAATAGAAACTCAAAACATTTCCGGCTAATATTTTTAAAAACAGCTAATTCAGTCGCTAGATCCCAAGTCAAATTAAATTGAAATAACAATCAAATTGCCCATTGGGGCCCAAGCTTACAGGAGCTCCCAGACATGACAATGGCCCGTATCAATGGCACTACTTCAGAAACTGCAGCATGCAGGTTGATGTCAGTTATTTAATGAAAGATATCTTTGCTTATCCATCGTTTTGGTTTTTGAGGGGGCTTCATGGGGGGGTCTAGAAACACTAATTTCCCGATAAGTGCTCATCTTTTACTGACTGTAAGGTATCATTCGCATGTACATGGCTGTTTTGAACAAAACTCTTACATGTATTGGATCTCATTAATTTATTAGATTTATCTAACGATGTGGGTGGTGAGGCCAATTGTAGCTCACAAGAAAGTGTTTTCTGTCGCAATAAAGCACTTCTGGTAAGTCTGGGTTTGATATTGCCTGCATTTCACTTTCGATAGCTAATCAAATCAATTCAGTCAAATTCAAACAAGGTCATCTTTCAGGTTTTTTGAGTGATCTGCAGTAGTAGCAAAAATATATATACAGACGTGTACACATTGACAGTGCAAATTGCTTGAAGGAGATGAACACCGAAACAGATGGATAAAAACAGGTGGATGTTGCTCCTTACATTCATATTCCACAAATACAGTATTAATCAGAATGCTGAGTTTAGAATGCAGGGGTGCATAGAATATATTATTATAAAGAAAATGTTTGACTTAACAACAAAACTGCCCTTGTGACATCCAAATACTTCCAGTGGTCACCGACAACACAAGTGGTCAGCAATCGTATATCTCAAAGACAACATCTCAAACTTGACGTGCACCCCCCTACACTCCTAGTCTTGCTCACCCCGCACAGAGGACAAAAACAATTTGATTTCCAAATCCTCTGATATGACAGCTGCTGAGGGGGAAAGTTCACTCTCTGAGGTTTACGCTCTGTAATAACACAGGTGGGGCGAGGCAGGATTGTAAAGGTAAGCTAAAGCGGCTGGAGCAATTTCCCACTGACTTCACTCTATTTGGTTTGTTTGCAGACTTTATTCCCCTTCTTTCTGCAGTCATCTTTTCTTTTCTTTTTTTTTTGTTTAAACTGCAGATGCCACCAGCCAACCATCTCTATTTCATACTCTTCCAGTCTGCATTTCTTTTAAAGTTCGATGTTTCGGAATGAAAAGTACCCGTAACATGTAGATATGCGGGTTAGTGCACTGAACAGAGACATGAACTCATTTTAATAAAAAATATTTTTTTATTAAATAAAAGCTGAAGACAACCTCTGATGATCATCACCTGAAATTCAGCCAGACGAGGTAGAAAACATGGTCAAACAACATTTAGTAAACAATGCTAAATTCATTGAATGCAGCTAGAGAAAAGAAAGCGCTCTGTCCTTTTAAATGTAGATCAATGTGCTTAAAAGGTCAATACTACATATGGTGCCACAAATAGAACTGTCCTCTTTACTTTAGATTTTTGTTTCTCCAAAGGATATGTTCAAATAAGGATACAAATGGTTCTGCTGGCCCACAAATTCAAGCCTTGGAATCTTGAATGAATGAAGTATATAAAGACAAATTGAAAAGAGAGCATGACAATGTGAACTCTGTCACAATTCAGGAAAATAAATCAATACTGTATTTCCTTCCGTTTACTATTACAGGGAGTCGCCCCGTTTGCAACAGAGTTCCGGCGGTGATGTAACAAATTTGTGAATTAAGTCTACATTAACGCAGTGGTAAAGTCACAACTACAGTAGATACTCCAATAAATACTCTTCTAGGCTATGATTACAATTTACAATATAATGGAAAATGGTGTCTTCTTGTGTGTAGTCTTGCGCCACACCGGTAAGTAGTTCATTGTGCGATTGGCAACCTTAAGGTGAAAGTCAACCTTAAACATTTCTTGACAATAATGTGTTATATGTGACCTTACTAGTCTAAACATGACATTCTGATTAATATCACATTTTTGGAATATGAGTTATGAAGCAAAACCCAGCTGTTTTTATCCATCTCAGGGGGCGGCCATTTTACCACTTGCTGTTGTATGAAGATGACATCAATGTTCCTCAGGGCTCAGGCAACGACCAATCAGAGCTCAGCTGTTTTCTGAAATTACGCTGTGATTGGTTGTTGCTTGAGACCTGAGCAACATTGATGTCATCTTCAGTCGACAGCAAGTGGCAAAATGGCCGCCCCTTGAGATGCATAAAAACGGCTGGATTTTGTTACTCAACTCATATTCCACTAACGCAATATTAACCAGAATACATTTGACTTCCCCTATAAAACATGCATTGCCACCATAAACAAAGGACCACATGTAATTATATTAAAAAGTCTGTTATAAAAATTTTCTTCCACAAATTAGATTTTTATTGTTTACTATATTTAGATTACATTTCGCTTTGTGATTAGCAGTTGTTACTAACGCAAACGTAAAAACTACGCAAACACATCAGCACGGTGTATCAATCAGTTTTTTTCATGGTTCAGGTGTTGTGCTTGGTCATTCAATTTAAAGGGTAACTCAACAGAAAATCAAACTCTTGCTCCGCCCCTCACTAAGATTTGAAATCGGTGTTCAAAGGGGGAGTTAACTGGAGGAGCGATGAGTTGCGAATGGGGAGAGCGTTGGGCGTGGTCTGGCTGTGATTGTCAGCAGCAACTCGCTAAGAAGGCATTTAAGGAGGCGTGTACGAGACGGTCGGTGCGCGGAAGAGCGACTACGTCACACTTTACAAGTGACGTAGCAACTGACTTCTCGACGTCGTAACTGACTTCTCGTGTAATGAGAGGACAAACAGCCAAATTGTGTTTATCCCAGTGTTTAACCTTAAGATGGCGCCAAGCACACGGTTTTTGTCCCAAATTCAAGCTTTCAACAAACATGCACTCAAATGTCAAAATAATGACATTTATGTAGACAGCATTAGCAGATACCAGTTTATCAACAACAACAAAAGGTTGATTTAGTGTTGAGTACACCTTTAATGACACACAGTCGATTAATTGGGGCTTGGCGTCTCTTAATGCAAAAGCCCGCTATTTGAGGAAATACGGTAACATACGGTACAGGCCAAAAGTTTAGACACACATTAAGGCTTTAATCTCATTTCTATTTACATCATGGATTATCACTGAAGGCATCAAAACTAAGAATGAGCACGAGGAGTTATGTATTTTAAAAAAAATTTAAAAAAAAAGGTGAAATAACTGAAAATATGTTTTATATTGTAGTTTCTTCAAAATAGCCACCCTTTGCTCTGATTACGGCTTTGCACACTTTAGGCATTCTCAACTCTGGGAACTCCTTCAAAACTGCCTGAAAACCATTTCAGGTGACTACTCTTGAAGCTCATCGGGAGAATGCAAAGAGTGTGCAAAAAAATCATCAGAGCAAAGAGTGACTATTTGGGAAAAAAATTGAATATAAAACATGTTTTCAATTATTTTACTTTTTTTTTTTAAGTACATAACTCCACGTGTTCACATATTTGATGACTTCAGTGAGAATCTACAATGTAAAAAAGCATGAAAATGAAGAAATGGCATTGCATGAGAAGGTGCGTCCAAACTTTTGGCCTGTACGGTACTTTTTTTGTTTGTTTAGGCTATTTTAACAATTTTTGTTGAATAAATACAACTGCATAATTTTATTTTATTTTTTTAAACAAAACTCACCTGCAAATGTTATCGTTGTTTTCTTTTCTTGGCATCGTTATTGTCTTGTTTTGGCCTGGCTGATCGAGCAAATTGCTGCAATTATCAGTTAAGGGCATTAAACATAAAAAAAATGCGGTCAATGTTTACACTCTCACCATAAAGCATTTTCTTTTCCATGGAGACAACTTAAATAGTCATGTGCTTCTAGTTTACAGCAAGGATGTCCAAACTACAGCCACTATCCATGTTTTTTTTTTTTTTTTGATATATTACTTTTGAAAAGGTCTGGTCTTAACGAAGTGGTGTTTCCTGATGATCAAAATTAACAGTACATCTTCAAGAGTCAAAGTAAATTACATATCTGTTATAAGAGATAATCATGTAGCCTTTTACCCGTGACCAATTAGGTGACAAGCTGACCACATTGGGACATTATTAGCGCCCGCAACAGAGCGCGTAACAAAAAGGATACCACCACCAGGGGTTTGTCGAAGAGAATATAGCCGTTGGTTTCCCGTAGGGCTTTTTCTGCACCCTGCTCACTGGGAAGTCCGACAAAGGCCTGCCCTTTCATCCGGCCCTCTTTCATTAACACCACGTCAAACCTGGCAAAGGAACGGAAAGCAGGGGGACCGCCATTAACACTCACGGTTGATCTAGCCAGTTGGGGGGGGGGGGGGGGGGGAACGCATCTGGGAATCTGGGCAAAAAGTGAAAGACAGAAAAGTGTTTGCTCTCTAACTACAGGTGTTTTATGGCACCCCAATAAGACCTAAAAATATGGATGGCAGGAAATGGAAAAGCTTTACATTTTCTTCTATTAAAAAAAAAAACAGCCTGCCATATCGTAAACGGCACTCGCGAGAGCCCTCAGACTCGGAAGTGATACTTTCAATTGCAAACAGAATGACGCTATAAAGCTTGTGATCGCTGCCACTGGTGCAGCCTGTTTAATACTATCCCGTTATACAAAATGTCGATACTGGGTCACGTACTCACTTTGGACTCTTAACATTGACAACTGTGGTGTAGAATTGCACTGCATGCAACAGTACGCAGCCAAAATAAACACACATGCTAGAATAATGCTTACTCAAATTATAAATCATCTTTTAAAAGGCAAATATTGTAACACAAATCTTATATTGGATGTAATGTACAGTATATCTGCACTAGCGCGTAGACATGTGCTTTTGCATTTAAAATTAATTTTAGATTTTTTTTTCTGGAGAAAAATAAAAATTAAAAAAAAATTAAAAAATAATAAAAATAATTAAAAAAATTAAATAAATTTTAAAAAGTAATAAAACAAAATAAATTTTAGATGCTTTATGTGACATCTCAGCTGATTAAAAAATATATATAAAAAAGAAAATTGTATTCAACACAGCATACAGGACTTTTGGTTTGAAAAATTAGCATATTTGTCACAAAATACATAAAAGTCGTGCTCGACTAAAGTCATGACTTTTTATGGGGGCTGAGAATTAAGCAAACCAGACTCAAATGTGTGCAATGCGTACCAGAGTGACAGATTATAAGTGAACATAACCTAAAAGTGTGGCGCTCGACCAAACACAAGCTCAGTTTGACGTCCCAGGTGGAATATTCATTTAAAAAGTACGGCTGATGCTCAAACATATAAAACATCCCTGCTGATCTGCGTGTCAGCTTGGATCATTTTTTAATAACGTAAAACAGTGAGCATGCATTACTAGAATCTCTCCAGAGAAAGTGACAAATTGCTCGAGTCAAAAATAGCTGATGAATAGGAGATGGTTACAAGACTTGTTTCTTCAGCTGCCATTTTATCAAATCAGTCCTCACAACTAAACTAATTTGTCTCTGACAGTGACAAAAAGGACACTTACATGTTTCTTTCCGTTTCTGATGAGGGATCAATGTATCTCCCGTAGATGTACTTTAGGTCCTGGAAGACAAATGATGAACAGAAAGGGCAGAGGCGCACTGATGCAGCAAAGCTAATTATGAGATTCTTTTACGTTGACATTCAAATATGCAGCAATCTGATGACTTCAGCAAGTAAAATGCAACGGGACAACCGCAAGTGGGTCAAGCGCCAGAAAAGAACCTACTTTCTCTTCCACTTGTTTTGCGATATTCTTCACATACAGCCTGCAGGTCGGCTCACCTGGCTCATAATTCTTAAACACCGACATCCTTTTTATCTCTGTTTTCAAGGAAGAAACAGTGAGTTTGAGGTCATATTGGTGCGTGCGTATGTGTGTTTTGTCATCTCCTTGTTTACCGTCTCTTGAGAGACGTCCTTTCTCAAGCTCTTTTCTTGAGATGACATCCGAGGGGAGATCCTCCTCTTCGTCACTGTGCTCCTCACATTCCTGCGACGACAGGATGCTGGGATAGATCTTGCCAAATCCTTCTGCAGCCTCCATTTTGTTGTTGAGGGTAACCTCTGTGTCATCCATTTCTGAAGGATAAACGGGGGCTGTTGAAGGAGCCAAAAACCAGTCATTTAAAAACCGAGTATAAGAATTAGGTGTGGGAATCTTTGAATGTCTCACGATTAGATTCTGATTTTTGGGTCTGCGATTTGATTCAGAATCAACTTTTGATTCAAAATGATTTGATTGACAATGATTTTTGCTTCAATCTACAGATGTGCAAGGAATTGTAATGATCTAGTCCAGTCTGACTCGCTAATGCCAATTAGCGCGCTACTCGAGGCACTTTTATCATTCAAAAAAACAGCTTCACACTCCAAAAAAAACCTACTTTTATTACTTGATCGTGACTTTTTCCTTCTACTCTCTAATGTGGCTTAACTTAAGTGTATTAGACTGCGTGGAACCACACTGCCCCTCAGTGGCCAAACCGGGTACAACATGAACAGCGCTCCAGACAATGGCAAGACAGTATAAAATTATTTAAATAAAATCGATTTTTGGGACATTTAAAATCGATTCTGAATAGTACTAAATGAGAATTGGGATTCTTATGAGAATCGATTTTTTGGCACACCCCTAATAAGTATCACTCCCATTTTTTAATATATATTGTGGAGGGGGAGGGGGTACAATTATAGACCTGAGACGGGCACACGAGCACATGTACGACAAGGAATTAAAATAAGCAAAACTATGCAGGAGAAAAAGTTATTACCCATCGTGATTGCACTGGAACAAAGCATTTTTATATTTACTCCCACTTATCTGCTCCCCTCACCCCTTTCCTTTTCATTTAAATTGCTTGTTTATCAGACAAAACAAGACTAATCCAAAAAGCCACCTGTCGTCATTTATCTTCCCTCCACGCCTTTAGGAAATCTGCCGCGCTTGACTTTGAGATCTATTTTACTTCTCTGGAGTTTGCTGGAGAGTCAAGTTGTAGCGAGAGATAAGGTGTCAAAATAAATATAAAAAGGAAAAAAGGGAAAGCCAACAAGTAACACAGACGGTACCCCCGCCCCCCCCACCCTCGCCCCACACCTCCCCCCAAATGACATTTCCTCACACTGATAATGGCAACACCTTTTCAGTGCAAGATGGCTGTTGCTGTGATATACACTATTGCTGTTGTGACTTGTCCCACGGATAGCACACGTGTCAAAACCGCTCTTGGGCCAAATCTGATTGTAAGAAACATCTTTACATGTAATCGAAACCTGATAACTCGTGCTTAACAAATTTCACAACATTAATTCTGTTTAATAATAGTTGACAAAATTATTATAAACACTCAATAACCACAATTGGGATAACCCCCCACGCCCCCAGGAAGAAAAAAAAACATTCCTCGCCCCTCCCAGCTCTCCGCTGCAACTATAGATAGTATGATTTGTCTATAAAATTGTTAAAAGTATCCTTAAAGAAAATAAAGAAACGGTGGTGTGTGTATGCATGCCTGGTGCAAGAAAAATAAACTTGGAGCTAATACACTACGATAATGAGAGTGTCGCTGCCACCTACTGTAGTGGATGTGAAATTACACTTCAGTCTAGTTTGAGTTTAAGTATAGAATATTCAAAGCTCCAGTCTCAGTTCAACATAAATATGAAATTCAGATTAATAATGGATACATTTAAGTAGCAATCCAAGATGCATACCTTCATCACACTGCGTCCCACTTCCATCCACCCTGGCTGCCACCTCTGAAACCGAAATGTGGAATTCTATTTTCTTCGGTCCAGCGGGGTTGGGCTGCTCAAACACGTCTGATGGCTGCACGACTGGAGCCCTGAAGACAGCAGAGGCAATCGCCACATATATAAACAGATGCTTTCTGAACGCAACCCGCAATAAAAATCGGGCTCCTGCGTGACATAAGGGGCCCGAGATTTTCTGGTGAACGGTTCCCAGTCCACCCAAATGCAGTCAGGAGACACTGGGCATCTAAAATTTCTAAGACAGATTGTGGTGTGCCATTAAGGGCAATACTTTCTTTCCCTCAACCATCACCAGGTTGCATTTGTGACCAAAAACATACTACCTTAGAGGCTTTCTTTTTCTTTTTTTTTAAAGCAGACTGTGAGCCTGAATGAATGTGTGAGGACATGCACAAGTGGTTCTGTTGTACCTCTGAGAGTCTGGTTTGGGCACATAGAGTAGATCTTTGATCTTGGGCTTCTTCCTCTTGGAAGAATTTTTTGGTCTCAGGGGTCTCTTGCACGCTTGGTTGACCTGACCCATCAGACGAACAATCCTGAAACAAAGTCAGCATTGGAAACAAGACATGCATTCAGTAATGCACATTAGAAGAAGAAGGAAAAAAAAAACGTCATGCACCTTTAATGCTTCACGCTTCAAATAAAGTGTGAGAAGCATTAGCAAAACTTCTGAATGGCACATATTGAGTATACTGTCAATTATGTCATCTCAGGTCGGTCCCTAAAACAATACTGTCCATAGGATTCACATGATCAAAACTAAAGAGGTTATCCATAGGTTTATTTTAAAGGGAAAGTTAACCCAAAAAGTTATTTGCACTATGTTCTATACCAGGGGTGGGCAAACTTTTTGACTTGCGGGCCACAATGGGTTTGAAATTTTGACAGATGGGCCGGACCAGGAGCATTTGGACCTCATAGCACAGTAAAAACACACAGATAAATGTACAACCCAATTTACTTATAGTGTGCACTTAGGACTGCGTTTTTCAAATGTGCAAAATCCACTTATTTAAAACAGCTTTTCCAATAGCTTCATTTTTATTGTTTTAGCTCAACTTTTGCTTTGTTTTTATGCTTTGTAAAGTGACCTTGGGTGTTCTGAAAGGTGCTGTTTTTAAATGAAATGTATTATTATTGTTATAAAATAGCCCTAACCCAGGTAGTACGTTTGCCTTAATGAATATGCAAGATGCGGCATTTACACACTATTTGGCAAAGTGGGAGGAGAAATGTAAATAGATTATAATAGCACATACACTGTGATCTGTCAAACCTGGTGATTGCATCTATTATTAATAGATTTCAATTCAAGGCGTAAAGTTAAAGAATTTTTTTCCATTGGCACACTCATTTTTAACCCGGGCCCACAGTACGTGTGACACATGCGGCTGCATGATAGCCGCTGCTGCCTGTCACGCGCTGAGGACAAAGCGCGTACATCCAATCCGTCTCTGACCACTTTTCCATCTCCGTGGGGGACGCATAGCACCCGGTGTTTGTGCAGCAGCTCAAAAAGAAGCCAAAAGCCAACGAGGAAACGCTCATAGAAGCGCTCGACGCACGCCCTGGGGATGTATTCACCAATATCAACAGTCTCCTGCATGCGCGCTCCTCACTTCACCCATGACAACATGTAGAAAGACTATCTTCAGCTGTCAAAAGGATCAAAACACGCAACAGTGCCACAATGTTGACTGATAGACTGAACTCTTTGTCCCTGCTTTCTTTCAAAAAAGAATTGACCGATTCTCTGGACTATCAGGACATTATTGCTGTGTTCAACACAAAACCGTGCCGTCTCCTGCTGTAAATGTCCAAATCCAGGAAGAATTGTATTTTATGAATCAGTTATCTTGAGTTAAGCTTACTGTCATTCTCCCGTTTATTTTAATAAATTGCAAACGTTGTTATGAATGTGCCCTGCGTATCTTTCTGTCCCCCTTCTGTGCGTAAACGAGCTTATCAGTGAGACCCCGACCCAGTGATCATATTTTCCGGGTGCGTAGAAGTTACACAGCAGTGACTCTGGTGTAAAACATAATGTGCACAGGAGTCTGAGGGAAGTGGATCCCAACACCAGTCATCCACTGCTCGTACTGCTGCAGCTGGAGAGCGCGTTCTCCAGCTGCACCCGTCACTCACAGCAGTCCTTCACTTTACGTGAGACCGCGCCAGCGATTTTATTTTCTGCGCCCTCGTAATTAAAGAAGCGAAATAACGCCATAAAACCTTACCTAAATCTAACCTCCCAATTCCAACCCTTAATGCTGAGTGTCAAGCAGAGTGGCAATCGGTCCCATTTTTATAGTCTTTGGTATGATCCGGCCGGGAATTGAACCCACGACCTCCCAGTCTCAGGGCGGACACTCTAACCACTCGGCCCACTGAGCTGAGGGAAAAAAAGAAAAAAAAAATTGAATTTTTTTCTAGCCTTATTGGATAAGTTCGTCGGGCCGGATTGAAACGCATAACGGGCCGTATTTGGCCCGCGGACCGGGGTTTGCCCATGTCTGTTCTATACAGTACAATATTTTCTTCCATATTCTTGTTAACAAAAGTGGAAAAAAATGTTAAACTAATAGAAATAGTTCAAATGAATTTTTGACATCTATAGCCGTCTATCTAATTAATATTGTGTTTGTGAAATATGAATTGAACAGCCAAATCCACCTGTTTTTTTTTTATTTCAGGGGGCGGCCATTTTGTCACTTGCTGTCGACTGAAAATGACATCACAGTTGATTATTAGAATTAACGACTAATTATAACTCACCTGTTTTCGGAGTTTGGTCAGATGACTTGACGCAAGTTGTGAACTTGTGATTAGAGCTGACAAAATTAATTGACAGGTAATCGATTATCAAATTAATCGACAACTATTTTAATAATTGAGTAATCATTTGGAGCCATTTTTTTTTTAAATTGTCCAAATCCTCTGATTTCAGCATATCAACAGTATTTGTTCACTGATTTCTGTAGAAGAAGAAGACTGATTATCTTCTGTTTGCAAACATTGGGTTTTACTTTGGAAAACAATGACCAAACCGGTAACATAGTACAACATCCCCCTTTTTTAATCGCTATACGAAATACGAAATAAACACTGATGCCTAGTTGATAAAAGGGGAAAAATGTGTTTCCAATAATTAATGCAAAATTAAAATGAATCAAATTAGTCAATTAATTGATTGAATAATAGCTAGATTAATCGATTCTAAAAAAAATATTCTGTAGTGACAGCACTACTTGTGATGTCTATTTGAAGTACAATCAACTGGTCTCAAATGAGCATTTGACTTCTCACCTCTCTTTGTCTTCATCTCCACTCTCATACTCAGATTCTTCGTCAGATGACATCTTCATCTCCTCCAATGGTGTGGGCAGGAGACCAGGAGGCAATGGGGGCGCCATGGGGATGGGTGGGGCAGTAGGCAGATGCCCAAACTGCAAGAGACATTTTTTTTTTTTTATGACTGAGCTTATACTTAACTGACTTCAACTGCCTTGTAATTTATCTCCTGTTTCACATAACACTGCTTCCATGGCATAACTAAATACTTGTTTAATGATAAATAATTGAAATCCCAAGCCCTGACAAAACAAGCTCACCAGGAGGGGTCTGGGAGTGACCGGTCCGAACGGGCACGGTAAATTCATCTTGTTCATCAGATGCAGAACCTGTTAAATTAATGCAGCAGTAAAGAGTGGTGTTGTGGTTCATACCAGCAAATATAGAAACAAATAGCGCACACAAAAAAAAAAAAAGAGATTGCACAGCTTTTGTGCTTTCCATTTGAAATGCATGGATCAAGGAGAGATTGAGGTGAGAAGTGTGAGAGAGGCGAGGAGGGGTCGATGCAGTTGCTGCTTCTGCTTCCGACACAAGAGCGCCACCAAGAAGCGAAAGCTGCAAACAGCAGCGTTGAAAATCTAGGCGGCTCGGCTCCTCGGGAAATGTTAAACCCATAACTCATGCTTCCCACTTATGGTTATTATTAACATGCGCAAATAGGAATTTAAAAAGGTAAATGTTTGCTGGATAATCTTTAAAGGAAATGGATGCAGTTCAAAGACCTCATATTTTCATTTTATAATAGCTAATCTCTCAAGGCTAAACATGCAGAGATGTTTTTGTTTTTTTGTTACAAATTACCACTTAAACAGAATGCAAAATACAGTTGAGAAAAAAAAGAGCATTTGCAGATCAAAGATTTCCAGGGTGGGAAAATAAATGATGCATAAAAGCAAACTCACTTGAACATAAAACTTGGGCACACACAAGAGGGTGTGTGTTATATTTGTCAGAACGTTATTCGAAGGAGGTGGGTACAAATACTTCAATGTGGGATTTTGCTGGTATTTCAACCTGTAATTGAGAAAGAGGCAGAAATGTTTTACAGTCAATGAATTAGTCATTTATCCATAAAATACCACAATTTAATTATGTATTGATGTAACTGTGTAACAATACAATTTTATGTATTCTAAGGTTCACAATCAGATAATTATTTCACATTGTCCAAAATGTATTAATACTTCATTTGTCATGTTTTAATTGCATGATATACATGGAAAATCAATATCATAAGACCAATTTTTTTAAATAAACATGGTTACAGATGTTTGTGAAAAAAAGTATCTTTTATGGTAAATAATTTAATGGATTAAAATTAATAACAGTAATAAAAAGGGGTACAGTACAACAGTAACACTCATACATCAATAAACAATTTAACAATTGCAAAACTGGCGATGTGTGTTATGGACAAATATAAATAAGAATTAATGATTTTTTTAAAATTATTATTACATGGAATAAAAAGCTATTTCCAGTCGTCTGTTCTTCATTTATTTATAAAACAGATTTTATATAAACCACACAATTAAATGATTATAAATGAATTTATATACTGTAAATATAATGAAACACAAATATCCAGTGTCCAAATACCATTAAAAATATAGAGCAAATAAATAAAATACCGTTTATCCAGTAAAAGTTTCGTTAAAGAGGAGGAAAATAAATTAGAGGATATATATAAATATATGGCATGATAGACGTTTTATAGTGTATCTACAATATGTATCGTTCTAACGCACAACTCTGTACAAAACAATGGAACACTCTTTCAATGAAAAGAATAGCAGGGTGTATTAAAAGTCAATTTCAAATGTGCCTCATGCATCGCATTTTAGAACAAAAAAAAAGCACTTCAATAGAAACGGTCCTGAAATTATGCAGAATCACACTGATGTGAACCAACACTGCCTGCAGTGAAGTCAGGTAAATTCACCATAATTTTCTTTTTCTTTCAAATAACTTGACCCTGGATTGTGAAATAAGTGTCACACTTACCTGAAATAAAATACTTTAAATGTAAAATTATAGCAAGTTCCAAGTAATTTGAAATGATCACATCATTAAAAAAAAAAGCTAAATCTGTAAAACGTATGTACATATGTTCAACACTCACCCAAGACTTGGAGCAATGCCCGTCTCTATGAGAGCAGCGTTTGACTGCTTAGTTTCTAGTTTGTTCTGTGCCTCCTTGTCGATCTTTTTACTGTTGGCAAAAAAAAAGAAACAAATAGTTCAGATGTCTGATTCGATTTCACTAGAATTTTACCATAAATGAGTATATTCGAGAACAAGGAGTATTCTGAGAGTGAATGTAGTCACCTACCTATCTGACACAGGTGGATCCTTTAATACTGTGATGTTATCTTGGCCTTTTGCAAATTCCACTATAAGCTTTCGATTGAGAATCTCTAGCTGATGGAGCCGAGTAAGAGCCTTGAACAGATTTTTGGAAAATAAACAAGTGTCGTGACAAAGTGGAATACAATATGCATGGTACAATGGCTGTATTTGTAATTCGAGGCTCACCTTTTCTGCAGCTTTTTCACTGCAAAATGTTGCAAATGCTGTGTGTTTCTGTGGGCAGAAAAAAAAACGACTGAGAATGGGCATGTTCATAACTGTGCAGCTTTTGTTAAATATTAGTTTGAAATAAACTAAGAATTGAATTGAACCCACCATACGTCCAAAGTTTGAGAAAACTCTGACGGACTGAGCTCCAAAATACTTGAGCAGGTCCTCCTTCTCATCTCCACTCAACTCGGCTGGTAAATGGCGGACCAACAGTGTCTTGCTTCCACGCTTCTCGGTAGATTCCTCAGGCAAGTCCATTTCTCTGCAGGTCAGAAGAATATAGTTATATATTCCTTCTTTTTTTTTCTTCAGAAGAAAAAAAACAAAACAGTTATCCATTCCTGTTTCTCATCACCACTGTACCTGAGGCAACAACAAGCATTGCAGCTAAAATTGGTTGTTGCCAAAAGCATGCTGTAGTAAGTAGTATTATGTCTAAGTAAGTAAGTATTTTGTCTTGGAGCTTGGGGTTGTGAGACGGGATTCTTTCCATTTTCAACAGCAGTGTTAAACAAACGATTTGCTTTCATCAGAAAGTAGTGATGTTTAACACAACAATCAATGGCAATGCCAAGATGCATTAGTGCGAATATGAGACCACTGAGATGTATTAACGAATCACCTCGGCTTTTTCATAAGGCTGTTGCCACGACATTCACATTTCCGTTACACATATTAGTTTTCTTTGTTTTGTTTTTTAACCCAAACCTATTGAAAACTCACCTTTAGTTGGTTGTTACGCTAGCTCGCCGTAGTATCACGCTAATAGTAAATCAACTTCCGCTCTGCTCTTCTTCTGACAGAAAACGGGTAGTAGATACGCAGTAAGTGCACACTGTCGCCCCCCTTCGTTCAAAAATGGAACATCATGGTCAGTTTGGATGTCTTGATAATATGCGGATCTGTATGCACAGCCAGTATTTATTCGACATCCTAGGGCACCCTTGTCTTTCTCTAAAGGTTAAATAAGAAATATTTCCAATAACTAATTGTCATATGTTAGTCATGGCTTCATTCATACCACACTAACGCTTTAGAGTAAAATTGTCACAGGTAGGTAAGTAGATTTAGTGTAATCTATTTTTTTTTAAACACTTGCACACATACATTTTAAAAGTATATTTGATCATACCCGCAAAAACAATAAATGCATACTAATACTGAATATAACCTTGTGGCATTAGGCAATTCCTTAAAAATAGAAGTGCATCTCAATACATTTGAATACTGTATAATTTTCATTCATTTATTTCAGTATTTCAAGTCTAAAACTGAAATGTATGTTGTGCAGAAGCAGTAGAAAAAATAATTGTCATGAAGTTATTCTCTTCACTCTTCAAAACAATAGTTTCATTGCCAATGTTAAGTGCAACACAAATTGGGAATTTGACTTTAAAATGATATTGATATATTAGGAAGTAAAAATACAAATAAAAATAAAATGGGGCAAACGAGGTAAAGAATAGAGGAGACAGACATGAATTAATCCACCAGCTCCTGCCTTTATAATTATGCTATTAGTCCTGTAAATTGCCATTTTATGCACTTTAATGTTGTTTTTAACCACCAGGTGTCGACCTAAGCACATGGAATATCAGCAGTACAGAAACGAAACGCTCCAGTGAGACGGCTCAAATTATAGCATGCAAAATAAAATATAAATAAGCTCAGCCAGAAGATCTCATACATGTACATAAGGAAAATCACGCAATGGCAGCCAAATTTATGACAATGACTTATGAGTTCATTGTACATCAATTTTATTTATTATCATTATTATTATTATTATTATTCATAGCTTCCAGTTATCTTTTGGGCACATTTGACATAGAAGTAGGCCTATTACCAATTGAGAATATAGCAGCTAGCCTGAAGTCTTCTGCTTCCTATCACCAGCCCACAGAAAAACTCTGTAACACTTCTCAAGATGCCTCCAAATTCCTGGCCAAATGAAGCCTTTTCTTTGAGGGGCGAAGCAAGGGCATTCCTCATCAGGGGGACACAATGCCCCCTTTCACCGTGAACTGACTCAGAAATTTCACAGGTGATGGGAGGGACCGTGGACACTTGATCCTCCTTCTTCTATCCAACGTAACGCATTGAATGGGAAGGGCAAGGGAGAGATGCTGAAGGGGCGTGGCTGCCTGAGAGAGAGAGAGAGAGAGAGAGAGAGAGAGAGAGAGAGAGAGAGAGAGAGAGAGAGTGGAAATGAGTCCAATGTACGCAGTGGCATGATAAAAAAAAAAAAGGATAAAACTGCAGAGCCAAGGTAAAAGAACAATTTTTGGGGTTGACTTAACCTTGATTCTGGTAGATTTAATTGCACTTAGAATAACATAACAAGAGTCGCCCGGACCGGTTCACTGTCCCTGGTGACATAAAGGTGTTAGTTATGCTCATAACTGTTGCAGGGGCATATTAGAAATCGGATAGGGTGGGGAGATGGGGCTCAAATTGTTGAATAGCTAACTTTTATTAGCATCTATCTATCTATCTATCTATCTATCTATCTATCTATCTATCTATCTATCTATCTATCTATCTATCTATCTATCTATCTATCTATCTATCTATCTATCTATCTATCTATCTATCTATCATCTATCTATCTGCTAGCAAGCTAGCTAGTTAGCTATCAGTATCTATCTATCTATCTATCTATCTATCTATCTATCTATCTATCTATCTATCTATCTATCTATCTATCTATCTATCTATCTATCTATCTATCTATCAGTCAAAACTTTATTTATAAAGCTCTTTTACTGCAACTTTACAGTGGCAAATTTACGAGATTTTTTTCTCGGAATATTGCCCCCGCTATCTAAAAAATACATATTTTAAGGTGGTTCAAATACGGCGCCGTAGTTGTTGGAAGTAGTCATTCAAACATTTGTCTGGTCTCTTCATAAATTGATGTCTCCTTTTCTTTTTGTGAACAAATTATCTTTTTATCCATTTATCTCCCGTGACTGCTTTTGGCAAATGCTAAAAATGCCTCACTTTTAGAGACAAAAGTCCCAATTTCCTTTTTTTTTTGCAAACATTAGACTCTTCAAACAATTAGCGTGACTTGTATGCTTCCGCTTGACAACTGCTAGCGTTTGAGGATCACAGCTGTTCAGTGAGCGAGGAAAGAGGAGACTTGAGACCCGGGTTAGTACTTATTGGCATTCCACACCAATCTGACACATCGACTTTGTCAAACACACACTCACATGCACAGGGTCAAAAAGACAGGCAGGGAGACGATGGGATGCGGCTGCCTCATTCGAATGCCTTCCTTTCGAAAGCATTAAATTTGGCATAAGTTGCATTTTAACAATGGCATGCTGTATATTCTGTTCATAGCCACAGTACAAACTTTAGTGATAAAAAAATGAATGTCTTGAGCTGAATATGATAAACGTGAAAATATACCGCCCACTCAAAGTAAACCAGCTTCTTTCTAGGACAACAATTTCTCTGTGGTATATTTGCAGATGATATGATGTATTCAGGAACTGAGAGTTTCCATTAAGGTTGTTGAAAATACCCAACACATTCATAGCTCCAAATGGTGAAAGAGTCCATTTAAAAGCTTGGAGGTTGGACACAAGTTGCGTTTACTGTCTAGCGGGTAGTAGCCTTCCCTCTGTACAAGCTAGAAGGGTTTGAAAAAAAAGCAGGATGAGATTCCCCAAAACTATGAAAGACTACACGTTTGGCTCTATAAACATCCAATATTTGTGTTTCCAAATATAAAGTATTATAGGCCAGAATAAGTTTGTTGTTGTTGCCATCCCCCAACATCAGACACACACTCTATACATACAGCGCATACATTTGAAAATGAAGACACAAATGAATGAAGACATCTCTCATACTGCCATCAGTTGTCTTTTTTGCTTATTTCAATTACATTTTTAATTCAGCATGTAGGCGTGTGCGTGTGTGAGGTAGAGAGAGGCAGCGTTTTGCTTTTTCAACATTTGCCAATACAGAGCCTCACTTGTTACTTTTTAAGTCCTCCAGTTTGCCCGTGTAAGACATCCACGTGTCACATGTTTGAAAGTAAACGGTTTTGAAAAGACTGATAAGATCCTTCTTTCTTCTCAAATGAACCAGCAACCAACCACTGAAAGGCAACTGGGGTCCACATTTTGTAAAGGTTAAGATACATTTTGACTTATGTAGTCGAAGCGTAAAGATTAAACTGAATTTAGTCAGATTTAAAAAAAAATAATAATAATTTGCCTAGCAATGAGGTATGAAAAGATCCAGTCACGCTCGGATTGGAATTTTTTCCCCCCATTTCGTGATAGTATGGCAACACATTTCCAACTTCCATTGAAACTGACTGGAGAGCCACTGCTATATGTATATATATATATATATATATATATATATATATATATATATATATATATATATAGGTGTTGGTCAATATAATTGTGGGTTTTGACATGTAACTTGTGATGACGCATATGGTTAAGAAGGGTCCTACTGCTTTGAATGTAGGTCTGACAACTTCAATAAACTTCCGGTATATAATCTTGTGGTTGTTGTTTTTTTGTTTGTTTGTTTTTTAAATACTGACAATGATGCAAAAAGGACCCAAGGCACAATTCACATGTTACATTTTTAAAAAGCAGCATATTTATTGAGTAATTAGGAGGAATCTTCCAATGTACAAATGAAAATCACTCCAACGCAGGAATCGCAAGTCTAAACCTGAAAAAAAAAAATGCAAATCTGGAAAACAAAACATCAACAACACAACATCCAAGCCAAGTTGGTTTAAAGAGAATCAAACCAACCAAAGTTTTCAGCAAAATTGAAGCACTAGAAACAATAGCAGAGACTCTGGGCAACATGGGGGGTGGGGTTTACACAATGGCAGGCATCACAGACGACAAGACGATCTAACACATTACAGGAGAAAATGCAGACTATTCATACACGAGAATGAGCATAGGACACAGGCGGAGGCACGACGGCAGGAAGTTAAGTTTCTGGAAAAAAAAGTCAAACAATTATTCCAAAATAAAAGAAGCAATGTCGATCTCAAAGACAGGACTAAAATCGGAGTATTCGATAAGACGTTACAAACCCTCTCATTGAATTTGAATCACAAAATAATTGAAATATTCACAAGATTGTTGTAGTTTTTTTTTCTTTTTGCACAATCTTTTTGGAGGCACGTGAAGAAAAAGACATAAGTTGCTTCTAGTAGGTTACTTCTTTCTTTTTTTTTATCAATAAAGTATTCTTATGATGACCATGTTCTTTAATAAGACCACTCCTTTTCTTTGGTCCTTCCTCGGGTCTCCTGACGGCCTCACGACTCTGGCTGGAAGTGTTCGGTTTAGGTGAACGGTATGGGATTTTTTAATAGGTTTTAAGTGAACTAAGGAATACACACACACTCACACGCACGCACATACACATACTCACCCACATCCCAAAAAATAAAAATAAAAATTATACAAAAAAAAAAGAGAGCAATGATGATGACATGTCACAGAATGAACAATACTGAGCTCTCCAAAAAAATAAAAAATTAAATAAATAAAAAATAATAATAATAAGACCACTCCCCAGAAAGTTTCTGTACAGAACTCTCAGACATGCTGTTGAAACGGAACTACAGTATTTCATGCTCGTGCGAATGTAATCCAGCTTGATTCATGCCATAAGATGTAATAAGGTATTGTACCGAAAAACATGTGAGGGCATCTGAGCCTCATCTGGCCTGCAGATGTTCCATATTGACAATTATCATTTCATTATAATTACATTTATTGTCAGATTCTAAGCAAGTTAAAAGGTTTATTGCACATCCACATCCCCTTTATGCAAGTTTGTGCTTGTGTGCTTTGCCAGACAGAATGACTCAGAAACACTGGAGGGAATAAAAGCTTCATCTTGTTCTACAAAAGAGGAAGGATGAATTCAAAGTTAAAACAGAATCATATGGATGTGAGAGATAATTACAATTAACACAGAACATTACAAAAATACAATATTTTTACGCCTATTGTTCATATTGATGTTTAGCACTCTGAAATCACTCAGCTAACATCTCGGCTATTGGTCGCGCCATCTTTTTTTTTTTTTCTGGAGAGCTCAGTATTGTTCATTCGGTAATTTTACCGATTTGACATGTCATCATCATTGCTCTTTTTTTTTTTTTTTTGTATGTTGGTGAGTGTGTGTATGTGCGGGTGTTCGTGCATGTGTGCGAGTGTGTGTGTATTCATTAGTTCACCTAAAACCTATTAAAAAATCCCAAACCGTTCACCTAAACCGAACACTTCCAGCCAGAGTCGTGAGGCCGTCAGGAGACCCGAGGAAGGACCAAAGAAAAGAAAGGAAAGTGAAATCCAGCTCCGACCAGACACCATGGTCGCGCCATCTGATGTCGCAGATACGCTACTTGTCAGCTCAACCTTGCTCACCGCAGTGTGAAAGGGCCTTTTATGGATTATTGTGTTGAGCATATACTTTGTGTCTTCGCAGACAGGAGAGCCGGGTTCCAATCTCTGTTGGAACATAGCATTTTTTTCCCCACACTTGCTGGGTTTCCCCCAGGTGCTCCGATTTCCCTCCTAACCCCCCATATATGTACGACTCTAAATTCTCCATAGGTGTGACTTTGAGTGTGAATACTCAGTCTAGGATGTACTCCACTTCTCACCTGAAGACTTCAGGGATAATCTCACGTTACACACGACACTAATGAAAACAAGCAGTACAGAATATGAACGGACGGATGTAAACGGATGTCAGTTCAAATCATTTCCTTTTGTCCAGTGCACACAATTGTGCCTGGAGCTGTTCTATATGATTAATGGTAATGATGGTCCATAGCTATTGCAAATACTTTACTCAAGTTTAAACCAGTAGAAGGTTCCTGTTCTTTTTTTTTTCTGGTTAGATATGTGAAAAGTTTGAAGTAGACTGGGTAATAAAACAAAATGAAAAAAAAAATGTTCAGGAATCAAACAACGTATCACCCAATGTGTGAGGAGACTCAAGGGTGAAAGCAGATCAGCAATCCAGGGATGTGGCAGAATGCGAGGAATGTTGCCTGCAGATTTGTACACCATAGACCATCCACCACAGAGTGACAGCATTACAAAGTAGTTATGACTCAGGGTCAAAATTAAATGATGAGTGATGTTAGCGAGAGGTGCGTTACAACGGTAAAGTCTACCAATATCTCTGGGTTGTCACGTTTCGGTTCTGTGGGATTGGGATTTTGTCTGATTTTGAGTGTTCAGTGTTTTGTTTTGTGTTTCTTGTCTTTCCCCTTATCTCGTTATGTGGAACCACGTCCTCCTACTTGTCACAGCCAAGTAGCCATTGTCACAGCCAAGTAGTCTTCATCACAACCAAGTCGTCCTAATCACGGCCAAGTTGTCTTCGTTACAGCCAAATCGTCTTCGTCTCAGCCAAGTCGTCTTTGTCTCAGCCAAGTCGTCTTTGTCTCAGTCAAGTCGTCTTTGTCCCAGCCAAGTCGCCTTCGTCACAGCCGAAGTCGTCTTCGTCACAGCCACAGTCAAGTCACGGTCATAATCATGGCGTCCAGTCTCGTCACGTCCTGTCCAGCCATGGTGACCAGTCTGATCGCGTCCTGTCTAGTCACGGCGACCATTCTAGTCACGACCTGTCCAGTCATGGCGACTAGCCTAGTTATGTCCCCTCCCGTCACGGTGACTAGTCCAGTCATGTCCTGTCCAGTCAGGGCAACCAATCCAGTCACGTCCCATCAAGTCACGGTTGTCTGCTCACCCTTTTCCATATGTTTCATTAAAGTACCATGCATTGCACTTGATTCCTGTTCCACTGCCTTATTTTCCTGCACTTGGGTCCGCCATCCCTCAATTACTCACGTCCATCATGACATGGGTAGCATATCTTTTATTCACACCCACGTCCTCGAATGTGGAGTCTCAAAAGCCAATACAGGCTCGTAGGTCAATTCTGCAGGGCAGCCAAAGATCAAAGTTTGTCCACTGAGGTGAACTATTATTCAAACTTATCATTTTAACTTAATTAACCTAGATAGCATTCTTCTTAAACTTATCTTGTTAAAAGATACATATTCTCTACTGGGCTGACATGTTCTCAGGTCCAAATCATATAAGGGTCCTCAGCATTCGGCATACTATAGTGACTAAATTAAGCTATTTAAAATTAGTTAAGCCTCAGGGTATTCTCCTCAATTAGGCTGCTAACTCCCATTAAATCATAATTTACTCATGTACACCTGTAAGCTACCACAAGATATAAAGAACTAACATCTATATGTTCCCCATAACACAACATTTGAAGAAACACAAAGGTTAGAGGGTGAAGAATAGATTCTTATTTTTAGGGGACAGTGCATATTAATGGTCATTTACATGAATAAATATGACAGATTATAGCTATTGGCTTTTCTTTTCTTTTTATCTGTAGTCCCTTGAGATTTAGAATGACAAATGATTTGACAAAAAAATTGTACTCAGGACGACCCACAGTATCAACATATCTTTTGATTCATGAAGGTCTGAAGACCACCACTGCACACAGTAAGACCACCCATCATTATGTCACAGTAACCCTTCGATCCACATTCAGCTTGCTTTTTCGTCACCAATGCTAAAGCCAGCAATCAATCATCACCTGGTCAAATGAGCACTTTTTTTTTAAACAATGAAAGCCTGCATGCCAATTGTGAACACGTTGGATCTTTCCAAAAGACTGTTTTTGGAATTCATGAATTTTCTCTTCTCTGAGTTGCAAATGCACCTACTGACTTTCTATGTTTTCATTCTGAGAGATCCTCTCATACCAGGTGTCAACTTATAGTTTTAAATTCATCTTTTTTAAGTGGCCCAAACGCAAAGAGAAAAACAGTAGATGAAGAACTACCGCATTGCAGGAAAAAAAAAGTGAAGCAATCAAATTCATCACTGATCCCACAAATCACCTCATGCCTCCCAGCACTACTGTGAATTTCCCATTAACTCGACATATTTGATGTACATGTAAGGAGTATTCTCTTGTGGATGACGGGAGTCAAATTAGGTATAAAAAAAACAAAAAAACAGGCAGCCAACCAAGATGAGGACACAACAGTGTTCTCACACAGTAGGACATTCTCACGTTTCGGAGACAAATAAAAAGCTTGTTGCATGCCTGGCTGCCAGACTGCCTCTTCCATGTCAATATTATGTAATAATTTATTTTGGATATAAGCAGAAAAAGTGGGGAATTATTACATTTTGTGTTATGCTGTATGTGTCGTAGTTTGGTTTGTTTGTCTTTTGTCTGTGTCATCTGTTTTAGTTATGTTGTCCCTGTGTCCTTCCCTTGTCTCGTCAAGCTTTATGTGATCCACCTGTGTTTTCCTGACCTTCCTCGTGTGTCAACCAATCAGTGCCACCTGCCACTTGTGTTTTGCCCAGGTGTGTCTCGTCTTGTCAATCAGTGTTAGTGTATTAAGGCCCCGTCCACGCGAAAGTCAGTTTCAATGTATCTATCCTCACAAGTTTCTTACCATTAAGCCGTTCGTCCACACGATGGCGTGGTCTCGGAGCTTGAAACCGATCACTTTTGAATTCAGTGATGACGTAATGGTCGCAGCTCGATGATGACGCATTGTCGCAGATTGATGACCTGCATGCTAATTCTCGCGTGACTGCGCGCGAACCGTCAGCCTGTCAACAACAATGGCGGATAGCCGTGTCGTAGTCGTTTTGCGCAGCCTCCTTAGCTTGCTTATGCTTTTGCAGCAAAATATTTTGCTTCTTTATTCCCACGTTTAACGTTTAAGCGGTGTTGTACTTGAATCACCCGCCAGTCACTTCTCCTGTGTTTGTCGTTTTCATGTTGTTTTGATACATGCATGTTTATTCTGTAGATTGCAATAAAGTTAGAAAATTAAAGTGTTTGACTTCTTCGCTGATTCTTCTTCTGCGCTTTCCGTTAACTCACTGTGGCTGCGCTACAGCGCCACTCCAGACTTGGCATATCCATTACAGCCGTTAAACGTCCTCAGCGTCTTCTTTTGGACACACGCAAATCTTGAAATGCTTCTGTGTGTACGAGATTTGTTTGAGGAACAAAGGCGGCTTTGCTTCCGTCTGGACGGGGCCTTAGTCTCTTGTCTTTTGTTCAGTTCTTGTTGGTTAATTGTTTGGCAATCGTCCTGTCCTTACCTTGGTTATTCTAGTGAGTTTAGTTTGTTACTTAGTATCTGATTTTTTTGTCTTTTGATTAACAGTAGTTTTTCCACGTCCCTTGTTGACCTCTTAGTTTGTTCCTTGGGAAGTAAAATCCCTTTTTGTTTTAACCTCCTGCATGCCTGCATCTGGATCCTCACAGTATGATTGTACGCACATATACATTTATATGTATGTACATACGCACTGTATGGAAATGGAAAAATCGGGGCTTTTAAAACTCGGCAACAGTCAACAATCCTACGAATATTTGGTATTTCTTTAGGATTTAACATTGAATGAGCTGCATGAAATGCACCCTTTATGGCCAGGTTTTTCACATCATACCATTAATTGCACAAAATAGTGATTAGCAACCAATAAGAGACTTTCAGCTCTATCACCTTCTGATTGATGGAAGATAGAAGGCATTAATGCACTATATTGCTATGAAATATAAACGCGCCCAAAAATAATATTAGCAAACCTTCCCTTGCTTCTACTAGAGGACTGAAGTGAGAGCAGAGAAAGAGCTCTTTATACTCTCCCATGGGCAGTGTGTAAACAGTGGCAGACAGTGACCGGTGACTAGCTTGAGCATGCCTGTGAAAAGTGCTTGTTCTGGGATGGCCACACTCTGAATGTATGGTTATTTATAAAATAGTAACGTAGGGGGTTGGGAGGGGGGAACAAAATGATCATTTTACTATTCAGTAAAAAATACTTTTGCTTTTAATTCTGTTTGAAATTCGGGTCACCGAAGACTGAGAGACTTGTGGAACACCATAAGTGTATAGTCTTGAGTACACCATAGGTCAAAAGGTGAACTGATCCAACATAGTGATAAATGAGTATTAATACACATATTCCAAGACTACATTTATTTACAAGATCATATATTAAATGGTTTACCACTTTATTAAAAACCGTGTTGTCAAACAATGGAAGAGTGAACTGTTTGAAAATTTACAAATGCAATGACTTGAGGATTGCACCATCTAAACCTTGGGAAATCAGTGCCCCTCAGTGGCAAAGCTGACTAACATATACTGTAGCCTTCAAATACTCAAGCTGACTACCATTTCGCACTCAACTGCATCCGCCAAACAGGTGCTAAGGCCAGTTCTGACCGAGTTCTACTATGTACAGCTGAGTTTGTCAGGGAGGAACGTGAGTGGTTGAGGGAAGGTGGACACAAATGCAGGGAAACAGGAATCAAGTGCAATAACCATGACTTGATGGGATGTGACTGGACGGGTTGCCATGACTGGATGGGACGTGAGCAGACTGGTCACCATGACTGGACAGGATGTGAATAGACTGGTCATCATGACTGGATGGGACGTGAGCAGACTGGTCACCATGACTGGACAGGATGTGAATAGACTGGTCATCATGACTGGAACGGAGCGTGATGTGACAGGACCTGATTTGCCTTGACTTGACTCGCTGTGGAGTGACTTGACATGGCTGGGGCTATGCTTCTTGGCTGTGACAAGGACAACTTGGTTAGCTGTGCTAAGGACCACTTGGCTGTGGCGATGACTTGCCTGTGGCGATGGCTTTGGCTGTGACAAAGGCTACTCGTCGGTGATAATGGCTATTTAGTTGTGACGAAGACTTAACCAACACTATGAGACACACCTGGGGAAGGGAAGACACACACAGGTGGACGTGGTTAGACATAACTGGACATTGGAAGGAACCAGGAACACAAGACAAAAAACACCAACCACAGACAAAAACAAGAACACTCATAACAAACAAAAACCCAACCTCCACAGAACATCGTCATTGTGAGCCTTCCTCACTCTATGCATATGTAAATGGTTCTCGAACCTAGCACTGGTTTTCTTGGCTATGAAGTGATTATTTCTCATTAACTGTAACTTTTCTGTAATCGACTTATATCTGATAGTGTGGCTGCAAGAGATCCTTTTAAAATTGTATAATTAACACAATAAATCCTAAAACTAGTTTCTCCACCTATGACTTGGCTGTGTGAATATACAGAGCCATTTTCAAGCAATGGACCAAGTCCAGCTGCCAGAATACTACCGTATGTCTGAAACACGATGTCAAAGCCAAAAGGTAAGAAGACCTTAGGGCTGAGTTCCGTTGGATGCACAGATTAGCTTTGGCTAACAACGCCAGCTTCTGATAACTCTCACACACTTGATTGCACTGTGACGTGAGGGTGGGGGCTATTTGTGTTTGGCACAGATCCGCATACTAATGTGGTACTGATGACACATATGAAAATGCTTTTATTGTCTTTATAGGTGCTCACTTTTTCCCCTCCACACAATCAGAAGCTGCTAGCTTGCCTCATTCACTCACCTACCTAAACCCCTCCTTTACGTCGTAGTGAAGCTCATACTTGTCATTGGTCCAGTAGGTAACATGCTTTATGTCTAAAGACACTCATTTGCATAACAGGATCACCAAACAGGCTGAATTATAAAGACTTAAAAAAAAAAGAGGTCAGAAAGTGTCCTACTATATTCATTGATCACAGACATGTTATTATTAATACACCTGGGATCTGTCGCAATTTCTGAAAAAAATTACTGTATATGACTCATTTAACAAAAAGGAACAATAAAATTGTAACCAATCAATTAAATTACAGTAAGTTATCTCACATGAATGATTAGCGGACTTGGATTTCTTAAC
The DNA here is from genome assembly GCF_051991255.1 of Vanacampus margaritifer. Taxonomy (NCBI): domain Eukaryota; kingdom Metazoa; phylum Chordata; class Actinopteri; order Syngnathiformes; family Syngnathidae; genus Vanacampus; species Vanacampus margaritifer. The sequence goes on from NC_135451.1 coordinate 7,654,818, forward strand.
TCGAACAATGACAGGATGTTTTATTATGACTAGACATTTCATGGAAAAGAACTCATAAATGACTAAATATTCAACTTCTTCCGTAAGAGTCTAAAGGAGTGGTTTCCAAACTATGGCTCGGGGGCCACTTTCGGCTAGCCGCCAATTTTCTAGCAGTCTTTAGCATATCTAAAAAAATGAATTAAAAAATAAAAAATAAAACCAACTTTTGACAAACCTATCGGGTGGTCCTAAATTTGACTTAAAACAATTTTTACAGTCTTATTTGTGAACATTGTGATCCTCAAGTAAACACTGCTTGAAATATTGTCATCTTATTACCGATTAGTCTTGCTTTGATTCTTAATGTGGCGATCTGCTCAAGGCAGAGGCGGAGCTATTCTACGGGGCTACAGGGAAAGTCCCAAAACTGTTTGTCCTATCACATATAGCGGGTGTTAAAAATAATAATACCAACAAAAAAAAAATTCAATAACTATAATACATTGACTTGACTTGACTTGGACTGACTTATTGGTTTTAGTGTGTTTAATAAAGTTGGACAAAGGGGCCTTTGAATTTTTCTGTATGCAGCCATCAAAAGAAAACATTTGGACACCCCTGTTCTAAAGCGTCACCACCCTTTTGTCTCTGACTGTATAATAGAACCATTCATATTTCATATATACATATATATATATCCTTTCAATCTCAATGACAATAATGTGGCTTACTGATGTTTGGAACATTCTGTAAATTATCTTATGTACCAACCACAGACCAACACATCCATTTAGCCATTCTCATACTACTTGTCTGGGGTGGCATGGCTCAGTGGTAGAGTGGCCATCTGCCAACTATGAGGTTATGGATTCAATCTTGACCCCTGGTGATCATGCCAAAGTGTCCTTGAGCAAGACACGGAACCCTGATTTGGTCCCTGCAGGACCTGGCAATGCCCTGCATAGCAGCAGTCGACCACCGGTGTGTGAATGTGAGGCTTTTTTTCCCCCCTCACATTTTTGTCTTCATTATAATGGCATCCATTTGGAGAGCTGTCAAGTACAGTATTCTGCATGTACAAAAATTACAATGATAACTTTTAAATGATACTGACATAGCTATTAATTTAACACAAAATTTACTTTATCAGACTACAACCATAAACAATGGCAGATTTTTTTTTTTATTAGTGACTGGAAATGTATGTTTCACGGTTTTGTATTGTTTTTTTCAAAATGAGTGTTCAGGTCAAGTGTTGTGTCTATAAATATTTTAGACATTAATTTATCCATGTTTGTCTTTGCTCTTCCCTCAGACGCACTGCATGTGCCGAGAGACCGGCGGGGCGCGTTGTGCGGCTGATGGGTGGACCCACAGGAGAATTTCCAGCCCCGTGATTTGCTAATCGGGGGCTACTTCCCTTGTCATCCCCCCCCCCTCTCTGTAAACGTAGCGCTGGTTTGTGGATTTTGCCCAGCCCTCCTGCCCGTGTACTCACCAAGTGTAGCGCTTCGGTTAGAACCCGAATACCCTCACTGGGAAGCTGGGCACTGGCAAGGAGGATCGGGGGGCCTCGTGGTGGCTGAGAGAAGAGGCATAGAACTCATCACATATGGCTTCTTTGTAGCACAGCTTGTTTCCATCATCACTCGGGATTGTGGAAGGGACGTCAATTAGAAATCACCTTGAAGTCGGCCCAAAGTTTAAATGACGACGATGGAGATGCAAAGGTGGTCCACAAGGTGGAAAACGAAAAGGTGGCTTATGGATTCCTCTGTAACCGCATTTCTTACGTTAACCCTGGTTCTACAGACTAGCAGTGTCTCAGCAGGTAAGAATACTGGCACCTTTCAAAGAAAAAAAAAAGTAAACACATGCAGCCCGACCGTCTGCTATGATGATGGAGATTGGTCCGATTCCGATTTATCCGGACACTGAATGCGCATTTTGAGGTGTGCAAGTTGCGCACCATTAAAAAGCCAACTTTGGTGCGTAACGCTGAATTGTGCGCGTGCCGTTTGTTGGATTTAACGAAGGCCACTACGCATGGATGGGAAAGCCGCTCGCCCAACGCTGGAACAAAGTCATCCTCAAGCACTTGGATGTACAATGTTGAAGAGTGTCCAGCAGTTTTAACACCCACTTAACACTTTAGACTGAGTAACAGGTTTTGTGAGTAGGCTATTTATCGTGCTTGATTGTTTGGTGATGCGCACCATGTTGCTAATTTAATAGCTTTTAATTTCTGTGGTTTATTAATCATAATTACTATCAAGGTGCAGATGTGATATAGGTCTAATATACATTATAGGAAGTGATGCTTCAAGGACTATGACCAACTGTCATAATACAAAGCTCAAAAATGTCTGCAGGGGGCTCATAGCCCAGGCAGGTTCACCCTATCACCACACTGGCCTGGTCCACACTGAAGGCCAAGAGCTGGTATCGCCCCCCACCCCACCCCACCCCACCCCAACCCGCTAACCCCACCTTCGGTGCCCAGCTCTTCCTCTCGACTTAGATGTTTTTTTCCGCTCGGCCTACTGGACGATGTGTGTGTCTTGTGTGGGAATGCTTCCCCTCTAAGTAGTGAGCAGTTTATTTGATGATGGTCCTTGTTGCACTTCCCTATGATTTCAAGGCCTTCAAAGAGCAGGGATGTATACAGACTGAGGTGACAGCCGTAAAGGTCATAGGGCATTGGCTCGCTACATCAACACATTTATGGATATAAGTTATCAATTCCGGCACCTTCGTTTAGTTCTTACACTTCATATTGACTCCATAGGTGTGAAAATAACCTAATTTAAATTTTAATCACCAATATTTGTCTTGACTCCTTTTAAAACTCATTCAATCTGCTTTTTTTTTCAGCTTTTTTAAAAAAAAAAAAAATCGAAATATGGTCGCAACTTCGAACGTTGGCGGTCTTCATGATAGTTGAAGCTGTTTCTGCAGGGTGCCTTCTCCATCTAGCAGTGTACTGACACGTTTTCTCAGCCCCCGGGGCGCAGGTTCAGATGTGCATTCCACAAGACAAAGCTAGCATTTTCAGAGTTCTCGGCACAATGTGCTCAAGCGGGGAAACATCAGCTAATCACCTTCTTGTTTTACCTTTCCTGGAGGTGCTACCTACAACAGTCAGGAAGATTTGGTCATTTGGAATTTTCCATTTTATTTAAATATGCGAATAATACATTAGATATGTTTACATTACATCCGCTATAATGGTTTAAGGAAGAGAACTTTCAGGAAAAGTTGACATTTCCTTAGCACAACCCTGTATAAAGCTGTCTTGTTTGAACGGTCAAGATGGTGGTTTGGAAGTTTACGGAAGGTGAGAGGGAGAGTGGGTGAGGAGAAAGGGGGTATGGACAGAGAGACATTCTTGCAGAAGATATTATTAGAGTCTCAGGGAGCTGCAGGTGAAAAGGTCCTTTGTTTACTAGCCAATTTCTGTCAAGATGTAGGCTACAGGGTGGAAATGACAGCATGTTGATAGCAGTGATTACACCTGTAATGGGTATGATATCAAATTTGTCCGACGGTGATTGCGTCATATCAGCCCTCCCCTTCTCAATGTGTCAAAGATTTGCATACAGATGTCTGACTAATAGAGGAAGTCTTGCCATTTGTCTCTCTTCTTCAGCCCGTTCAGTCTTAAGGTGGTCGCTATGTGGCCCTATTTACTTAGCACCCAACTCCCCCTTCAGAGTAAACTCACACCAGTGCATCAGATGCACTCTTAAAATTTCAGCACACTCATTGTGCCCACTTAATACTGTAGATAGCCATTGTTGACATTTTCTCAGCACCAAAGTGTGAGTGAGGGTTGCAGCCCTGCCAAATTGCCACATCTGGAACAAGTGAGCAATGGCGTTTGAACGGAGAGCAACTCTGCAGGAGCTCACAATAACTTCCTCAGTTCACTCTCCAAAGTAAGTAAATAGTCCGTCCTCAGCTACAGTCTTCAGTGACGAGATCCTTCCTTTTGCCTTGAGCTGGTGTCTTCTGTTTGTTCTCTATACCAGGGCGACCTACGTAGCTTGACTGTTGTTGGAACCCATTTTGATTCAAAACATTTACATTTGTTTACGTTAGGACAGGCTCTCCGTCTGACAATGTATTGCATCTGGCTAGCTTCTAGGTCAGGGGTCTGCAACCTGCCAAACCCTCTCCTGTGGTGCTCTAAAAAAATTTTTTTTATATATACATATTAGATTTATTTTTATTTTTTAGATAAAATATTCTTTGAATGAGTTAATGATTAATTAGATTAAAAATGAATTTAAAAAATGTCAAGAGTCCAATTTTTTTATTTGTAAGAAAAAAAGAAATGAAAGGTAAATAAAAAAGTTTTTAAAATTACCTTAACAATTCCAAAAAGTCACACAAACAAAAGAAGGCAGAAAATTACCATCAAATATTTTTAAAATTGCCCAAAAAAAGTCAGACAGTTGCTTTTAAAAAAAAGTCAGAAAATTAACCCTTCAAAAAGTAACCATAAAATATCTAAAAGTAAAAGAATGAATCCTCAAAATCACTATAAAATGTTCACAAAATTGCCCAAAAGGTCAGAACATTTACTTAAGAAAAGGCAGGAAAGAAAATGTTCAAAAAGTAACCATAAAATGCCCCAAAACAGAAGAAGAAATCCTGAAAATGATCATGAAGTGCCCACAAAATTGCCAAAAATGTCCAAAAATTATAGCAAAAAAGGCAGCAAAAGTTTTTAAAACATATCCATAAAATGGTAAAAAGGAAGAAGAGAGGCATAAAATTACCATACATCCATAAAATTGACAGAAATGTCACTAATTTGACAGAAAGGACAAAAAGTCTAAAAATGTATGAAAAGTAAAGTATATACAGTATAAAAATAAATAAATAAATGTAAAAACGTAAGACAAAAAGGTAGAAGAAAATGAATCTCAAAATACTGGATGGTGCATAGTTTTTTGTTATGGTGCAGCTCTAATTAGCTCTTGGGCCCTTCGTTCATCACAATTTTTAGAAAACTTTATGGCTACAGACAGATTTTTGGTTATTTATTTGGCCTAAATGGCTTTTTTTTAAAATAGTAAGTAACCTTTTGAGGTGTCTCAGTCATGTGTTCAAATCCGCAAAATCTCAAATCAGGATCATGTGTATTCATTGATCACGTGATCCCATGCTTCTCTTTGAGAAGTGCTTGCGGCACCCGTCATGTACACTGAGATTAGATTCATGTTGAAACAGGGACTTGTGCCCAAACCACATACTTTTTTTTTCTTTTGTATTCAGCAGTTAAAGAGACCTTTAGAGGGATTAAACCTGCGCATGCCAACCAAAAAGGGGGGCTTTGGTTTTTATCTAGTATGTATGATGGTTTGTCTGCTTCGGCCTCCATTTACATATTTTATAGTGTTATCCTTTAGTGTTTACTTTTGAATTGGCTACGTGCATATAGAAAATCTCACTCAGACAAGAGTGGTTTGTACACAGGTTAGTCTACCAACTTGATGTTTATACAGAGAGGTTGTTTTGAAGAAGAAGTGCTTTCACGTGGGTCTCAGTGGCTATGGCTGTGCCACACAGGCTCCTTTATGTACAGGTGGAAGAGAATGGAAAACTCTAGGAGACTCTTATCCAGGTAAACCTACACTGGTGCAAGAATGGAGCTCAGTTGGCACATTGTTTATTTTGCCCCTTGCAGTTTTTTCAGGAAAATGAGAGTGAGATGTTTCGGGATGTTTTCGCCCTCTGAGGAAATTTACTATTTCAGTCTATTAAGGACTCACTTAGTGGTGATAATGAACACAAAATCAGTAAGTAGTAAGACCCTAACTGATGTTTCATTTGTGTCTCTTAACAGCACAGCAAGTGGATGTGCTAAAAGTATTACAATTTCAAAATTACCCAGAAGGAGTGACAAAAACGTCAGGATTTTGCACAAACCGAAGAGCATCAGAGCCGGACGCTGCATTCCGAGTTGGCAAGCAGGTCCAGATCAGTGCCCCCACCACGCAGCTATTCCCTGGTAAGATTTTCATTTGATATATATATATATATGTGACGGGGGTAGAAATGAGTAAGACTTCATCTGCTTCTAATTAATACAAAATGAATGACAGCAAAGTACACTTACAAACAGTTTTACAAAATTACAAAAGCTACATATCAATATCATAAATATGAATTTTTTAATACTTTACAAATTGTAATTGATTTTATATATATTTACACTGTATATATATTTTCTTTTTATTTGTCAATTAATTATATTAATTCCCAGTAAATTATTGTAAATAATTACTAATCCTTTAACCTCTTTCAGCTAAATCTTATTGATAATGTGAACAAGTGAGGCAAGGATTGTAGGAATATCCAAAAGTATTTAATTTAAAAAAAAAAAAACATACATAGTCAGCCAAAACACTTGGGAATAAAAAAAAAAAAAAAAGACATGACCAGGGAAACGTGACTGACGACAACATAAACATCAAACTGACCTGAAACCAGGGAACTCAGGCCCCGTCCAGTCGGAAGCAAAGCCGGCTTCGTTCCTCAAACAAATCTCGTACACACAGAAGCATTTCAAGACTTGCGTGTGTCCAAAAGAAGACGCTGAGGACGACATCAAACTGCGACAATGCGTCGTCATCGAGCCGCGATCATTACGTCATCACTGGAGGAGTATCCTGCGTATGGTGTCCAGACGGAAACGGTTTCAAAAGTGATCGGTTTCAAGCTTTGAAACCGCGCCATCATGTGGAGGAACGGCCTAAGCGGTAAGAAACTTGTGAGGATTCATTGAAACTGGCTTTGGTGTGGACGGGGCCTAAGTATAAGTAAACTGACGAGACCACGAGGCACACCTGCACCAGACATAACAGGTGGAAACAAAGACCTAACGAGCAAGAAAAGAGATGAAAAAAGACACGGGAAATCACAAAACAATCTCAATCTAATCCAAATTGAATTTATTCTTATTGCTCATGCACAAGTACATAGCAACAAAATTACACCTAACAGGCTCAAACTATCTAAGAGACATGAAAAAGAATAAAGAGGGTAGACAGGATGGGAAGGCCTGTCGGTATTCTCCCAATGATGATGATGATGTTTGAGATGTTTGAGAATCTGGATTAAGGTGCAAATACTGAATAAATTTTCACCATTTGAGTAATTGTTTTTGCATCAATATAGCTGTACAACACCCCAGAGTAATAATAACAACTTGTCTTTTCCTCTGCTTAGACAAAGACTAACCTGCTAATTGTTAACAAGCAGGTGGACAAACACAGATAAGACCTTTCTGGATTTATGAACCAAAAAGACTTGATCAGATTCCTCCCATCACCCCCAATAAATTGTGTCCCTTTACAGAAGGTGCTTTCCCCGAGGACTTCTCCATCCTGACTACGGTGCGCCCCAAGTCTGGCCTCCAATCCTTCCTGCTGTCTATTTACAACGAGCAGGGGGTCCAGCAGCTGGGGATTGAAGTGGGACGCTCACCTGTCTTCCTGTATGAGGATCAGAATGGCAAGCCAGCCCCGGAGGACTACCCTCTGTTCCGTACTCTGAACCTTGCGGATGGAAAGTACGTCACATCTGAACATTCCCATAATCATACACAAAACGCACCTCCTCATACAAACGGAATCCATTTAGAAAATCAATATTCGAAATATATACTGATAGAAGAATCCATGTTTGAGACCGCCTTGATCTGTAAAAACATTCCCGTTTTTACGAGGCGTTGTCATGTAAACAGTCTCAGACATTTTACGATCCCCGGTGCTTTGCTCTTTTGGATAAAAGCAAGAAACCACCGTAGGTCCTCCCATTGATGCACCATAGGTGCCCATCACAGGATTATCCGTCTCATCGGGGGCCTTCTGGGCACTGAGACAGGCGAGGGACTCTGGATTACAGTGGCACAGCAGGCACTGCAGTGGGCAACCTGACCTCATCCATGAACTCACTGCCTCTGTTATTTTAGAGGGAGTGCTGGAGGAGGCAGTGCTAAACTTTTCTCCCCTCCTTTTACCTCTTGGATTACCTCACCCAACCAGGAACAATGCTGCTAACCTTTTAGCATAAAACTGATTATATGCTCCCGGGTTCAGAAATCCTCGAGTTCTCACAAAGAGCTTTGCCTTAGCTGACATGAACCCTTGTGCAGGGATAAGGGGGAATAAATAAACAAAAAGGCTGGTGAGAAATTAATACATTTGTATGGTGCCTTACAGTGTTTGTGTTAAATCAATTATGGTCCATATTACTCGACTATTTCATTCAAGAACTGCTCAATAGAATCGTTGAAACGCTGCTTGACATGTTTTAGTTTGAAAATGACATTTGAGTTCAAATGGCATGGGAAGTCAGACTTTTGGAAACAGTGACACAGACACCCTTGCTCACTTCCTAATTAGGCATTATCAGTCAAAAACGATCCTCATTTGGAACATCAGCCCCCATCTTGTGAACCCGAAACACCCTAAACCAGTTAATACTGCTAAACTGTAAACATCTTCCATTTTAAGAAACACGTATGTCATTTCTTCAGTCATTTTATCAATAAATAAATGCTATGCTAATTTTTACACACAATAAGCTAACTCCCTTAAATTTTAAAGTTAAAGTCAACACCGCAATTCTTGACAATAATATGTTCTATGCAACCCCTCTTTTCCTCTCGTAGTATTTTTGTTAATATTGCATTAGTGAAACATGAGTTAAGCAGCAAAATACAGCAGTTTTGATCCATATCAAAAAGCAGCAATTTTGCCACTTGCCATCACAGTTGCTCAGGTCTTAGATAACAACCAATCACAGCTCAGCTTTAAAAAAAACAGGTGAGCTGTGATTGGTCGTGATGTCATTGTCAGTTGACAGCAAGTGACAAAATGGCAGCTCCCCAAGATAGATAAAAACGACTGGATTTTGCTGCGTAACGCATTCCACAAATGTAATATTCATCAGAATGTCATGTTTAGACTACTGAGGTCACATACAATATATTATTGTCAAGAAAGGTCGACTTCCTCTTTAATGCAACATTTTCTGGAGTTAAATCAAACCCATTGATGTTAGCCCTTACTTCCCGACCATATAATGTGACAGGTAATCCATCCGGCTGCACAGCTAAGCCTAGCGAATGCAGCACAGCACGTTTATTTCCCTCCAAGCTGTGTTGCTGGAATGTCTGTATGAGTCTTGTTCAAAAGAAATGAACATATCAACTACACGATTTACGAGAGAAAATTAATTCATACATGATCGGATCTGTATCTGTGATTAATGCCTTGTATACTCCATCTTGAGGTTTCATTGGTGCCAAGTCTCATCTTCCACCTCAGAACAATGTTTTGACTGTATGCCTCCTGCTCAGGCGAGGCCGGTCTTCCTGGTTTCCGACACACACTTTCCACAATGTTCACCATGTCTGTCATGCCGAGTAACCCAGAAGGAGGATTAAGTTTGGAGTTTAATGAGTGTAATCCTGTGTTAAACAGGGCCAAAGTGTGGGGGCAAGAATGTGGTCCACTGCTGCCTGGTATGCAATAGCCCTTAAGCGCAGTGGTAAATGGTCCAAAGTGGAAGGAGGCGTCATACTCACGTGTGACCCCAGTTAGCCTGTTGTATCTCGAGATGTTCCGTACCAAAATAAATATTTTTTGACGATTGAATGAGTGAACGAGAGCATCTGAGTTCTTTTCATACTGATCTTACATTCTTTGTTATTTTGATTTCGAACAGGTGGCATCGTGTTGCTATTAGTGTGGAGAAAAAGACCGTCACCATCATTGTGGACTGCAAGAAGAAGATCACCAAACCTCTCCTGAGAAGTGACCAGACCTCCATCAGCACTAATGGCATTACTGTCTTTGGCACCAGGATCCTTGATGAGGAGTTTTTCCAGGTAACATTGTTAATGCTTGATAGATTTACAGTACATTAAATTTATTACCAAGTAGACGGCTACTGTCTGATAATCACAGGTGGCAAATCCAGGTCCAGAGAGTAAAAACACTGCCACAGTTTGACTTTAGCCCCTGATGCTAGCTAGCTTGCTCGCTAGCTCCCTAGCAGGTAAACGAGCACCATCACCAGCTAGAGAGCTAGCAAGCTAGCACCTGGGGCTAAAGCCAAACGGTGGCAGGGTTTTTACTTTCTGCTTGGACTTGGATTTGCCACCTCTGCTGATAATTGAGTGGCGAATATTTCATGAATGCGGAGTTGATAGGAATTAGGGTTGGTCCTGACACTTTGGCTTCATGACAAGTCAGTGCATAGTTATCATACATATTTCTGCTTGATGGCAATCTTACAGTAGGTCTGCCCAGAAGATTCTAACATTTAGCTGCTCTTTTCAACATTGCAAAGAAGTAGCGAGGCTGGTGTTTGTTTATCGTCTTGTCTTTAAGAATCATCTCTCATCATCTCTACAGTTTGTTAGAGTAGTGGGACCATTTACTAATCTGCACATTGGTGGGATCATTTGCTTTTGAATGCATTCAGTGCCTGGCTGAACAGTATCCATGATTGCTTGTTTATTTGTTTTGCAACGTTGATATAGACTCTTAGTAAACTCCTGAAAGCTTTAGTTAATGCTTCTCTCGACCTTGTTATTAGAAACACTTACTGCAGAGTTCTTATAAGCGCCGGCGTCTTCACTCGTTAGATTTTTGGGGGGCGTTAGTGTAAATCTGTAAAATTGTATGTTTGAAGCTAGTTGAATGTTGTTGTTTATACCACAAAAAAGCTGTTACTGTTAACTGCCTGTGGGTGGCAGTAGTGAGCAAGAATTGACAAGAATTAAATAAACAGGACTTACTTCTCAGTGCCTCTCTCACGCACGTATTTTATTGAAAACTAATGATTATTGATTCCAAACACTATTGTATTCACTAAAGTCACTAAACAAATAACTATACATTATAGAACACTTAAAAAAGGTGGTGAAATGCATTGTGGGAGTATTCAATGTAATATTCAGGTCTGAGGGAGTGACATTATCGTTTTCAGCGCAACTCACATGTCCATAAACAAGAAAAGGGTGGGATGGAGTTTTCAAGATGCAAGTGCAGTCACTATTTTTTATGAGCTAAAAACAAATATATTATGGTGTGTTAAACACTTTGCTTAGTCAACCGTGTTATCCACGTAGCTTCAATAACACTACAGTATGTCTAAAAAATAAAAAATAAAAAAAAAATCAGATCAGATTGTGTGACTGCAGGAGGTCCCCAAATGTAATCACTATATTTATAAACAATGTAAATTATAACTGTTGAGTGTTGCCATTACAACATTTATAGTCATATATGCCAAGGAAATAAGACTGCCTTTATTTTACAAAATTATTTAAAAAAAAAATTTTTGTTGAGTGAAGTCTAGAAATAAGTTTTTTTTTATTATTATTGTTTTTAAATTAAAAATAAGTTGTAAATTTCATAAATAATAATAAATTCCTGAAAAGACTCATTGTTTTAATTAACAAAAATATGCTAAATTAAAATGTTTGCTACATTTATTTTATTTTTAATAAAGGCAAATTTTGTCCTTAATCGTCACTGTTAAAAACGCACCTCCAATTACTGTAAGTGGCAAAACCGGGTGTTATTTTTCTGTTAAGCAGGGTTGTTGGTATGTGCTCAATGTAACTATTAAAGTAACTTGTAATCTAACTTAGTTACTTTTTAAAGCCAGCAATCAGCAAAGTAACTATATTCCTTTTTAAAGCAAGTAATCAGTAAAGTAACTTACATTTTCAAGGTAACTGTGGCAACACTGTTAGTGACTATAAGGAAATAAGTACATTCAAATCCTGTTATTTTAAGTGAAAACGTTTATTTTGGGAAGTAGTACAGTATATTGAAAGTGTCTCTCTTAGGCTTTCTTCCATAAAGTGTAATACAGTAATAAATTGGGGAAACCAGGATAGTTGCAACTCTTGCTTCCATGCTCGGGAATTGTGCGTTGTAAACATAATTTGACCGAATTTGACAAATTAAAGGCAATAATCTGTCTAATATAACATGTAAATGCCAATAAATTAACTGTCAGTGTTGTTTTAACTCTACATTTAACATTTGTTTGACAAACATCTGAACATTCTACTGTGCATGTTTTATTGCATTTTTTAAGCATACTTACCTGCTCACATGAGACACTTACAGTACATTACAGAATACATTTTTCGTTCTGTCAGTATTATACAAACTATGTGAGTGTTTTTAATGGCAAATAGGTTGATGAAGTATTGGTTGCTCTTTTGGGGTTAGATGAGGATAGAGGGGTGAACAACAATCAAATAATGGAAATGACACCCTCGCTCATCTCTGGTGGGAAGGAAAGGTCACAGAGAGGTTATGTTTGCTTATGAGAGAGAGTTGGTTTGTTTATGAGCAACCATTATTAGGACGCCATTTTTGAAAGAATGGCTTCAGTATGCCTCCTCATTGCCAAAGAGCCTTAAATATGATGCGTTTGCTTCCATCCCAGTCAATAAAGGCAATCCAGGTACAATTTATTTAAAACCCTGTTTTCTTATGAACAGATATACTTGCAGGTCCCGTCAGTTTTTATTACATATGAGACGGCTCTGAAGGCAGCATCTGTACGAAAACAGTGTGCGCAGTCACAGGCTGACAAAGTGGACACGCTGAAAATAGGTCCGCCAACAGGGTCTTCGCTGTGTGATTTTTGGAACAGGTTTCCTGTCTGTTCTCTGTCCCGGCTCTTTTGCGCAAATCCACAGGGCCCATTGCATGCTGGGATGTAAATGGGGAAGGAAATGCCGAAGTCTTAAGCATACACACGCTTACAATGAGAAAATAAACAGTGAAACCAGTTCGCTCAAACTATTTTTGTTGGTCACAAGGATTGGGGTGTAAGCCGCAAGTGATGCCTTGCCTAAATGAAAGAACTCATGTTAATAGTTGAAAGGGTTTACCTGAAGACTAATACAGTTTTGTGGTATTTTGATCATCAACATCTGCTGTAGGTAGCATCGTTTCTTGATACTGTACATCAATAATATTAAAATATTTCATTTATTTACCGTCAAATTTGAACTGGCATCGTTTTTTGCAAACTGACCTGTATTTTGCATAGACGTCTATTCATGCCATATCGGGCCCAAGTTTGAAGTGACCACCTTTGGAAAGGAATCTGCTTCAGATGAATGGAAGCCTTTCATTCCCCCCCTCCCATCACTTCCTCATCCCCCCCCCTACCACCCTGTGTATTCTGCCCTTCCCGCCACCACCTCCTCCCTCGCCTCTCTCCCCACCTTGAGGCCTCCCCACCGTGCCAAAGCAATGAGACCACCTATTCATGGAAGGTGACATTACTTGGCTGAACTGAAGACATTAGTATACATACCTGCCTGTTTCTTCGTTCCCTGGTTGGAACATACTGATCCTTGCTCTCCGTGGTAGAAGTAGATGTCGAAAAGGTGTTGTATTTCTCTGTGTCACCTGTACACAGCAAACCAGTCAGTGTTAACCCTTTCATGGATAATTTGAGCAACTGATGAATAATGTAAACACTATAGAAAATGATTTGATTTTTAACTTTGTGTTCACATATTTTTAACATATTTCAAAACTACAACATGTATTGCAAAAACATTTACCCAAACATTTTATGAAGTACAGATAGTAATTTTCTTTTTTGTGGCAAACATTAATCACTGCCGCTGTCATCATCCCCACTTGAGACAGATGGTATATCGTCAATTATCCTGTAGGTTTTGCTAGCATGTTCTGCACCTGACCACTACAAAACATAAGGACCAGGATCCTTACTCTTACATGACGACTAAAATCCATAAAATATTGCTGTGACAAACATTAAATGATGATTTAAAGCTAAAAATTGTTTTATTGCAGATGAAGTACTGTATTTTCAAAAGCAACAAAGTTACAGCAACACTAATTTGTAGTCACAATACAGCAAATGATGTCCAATGTCCAATTTAGTGGACTCATAATCAATCGCCATTTGCTCAAATTACAAAATCAATACTTGGATATTTTAATAATTATATTACTCCTTAGTTGTTGCTTTATGTCCCAACATATTTTTTTAACTTGCAAGGGCCTCCTGGAATAGAAGGAATAAACACTTATTCCTTCCTTGCACGTCACATCTGAACTTCTGTCGGCCATCTTGTTGTTGGTCTTTTTTTTTTTTGCACTTACAAACGTTGACTACTGGATGACAGTTTATGACAAGACTACACTAGTGTCCACTGGAGTGGCTAATGGCCAACTGTGGCAAAAATATTCATTTATATAGGACAAAACAACGTTTTAATAGCGGTCCACTGTAGTAAACACTATCCGCGAAAGGGCTAAATTTCCAGTGTTCAATCAAATATGCAGTAAGCAGTGTTATTTTAACACGCTTAGGATAAAAAGTTACACTGTCAGAGTAAATTTCCTTGAGTGTTGGGGTGGATTTTGGGTGTAACCTGAACAGAGGTGGCAAATCCAGGTCCAGAAAGTAAAAACCCTGCCAGGGTTTGGCTTTAGCCCCTTGTGCTAGCTAGTTAGCTCCCTAGCAGGTAACCGAACACCAGGAGAGCTAGCGAGGGAGCTCGCTAGCTAGCACCTGGAGCTAGAGCCAAACTGTGGCAGGGTTTTTACTTTCTGGACCTGGATTTGCCACCTCTGAACCTGAAGAGTACTACCTTGAGCTTTAGACCAAAATAAACTTTCCAATTTCAATATCGATACAGCCAGTTGTTGTTCCTGTTGGGACGGCATGGCTCAGTGCTCCTTAGAGTGTGCGTTCGATCCCAGGCCAGTGTGACTATGTCAAAGTATGTTGTTGAAATTGTTGCATTTAGTTGATTCACAAACTTACTGTTCTATAATGAGTTTAAAGCTCAAATCTTTTCAAGTCAAGTGACTTGATTAAAGGATTATTTTATTAGACTCTGAAAGGAGATGCTGATTGCTGAAATATCGTGTGCGTATTTTCATGACTGTCAGTGTCAGTAGGCTGCCTTTAGTGTATGTGTGTGCGTCTGTGTTGACCTTTTAAGGGGCTTGGTTAATTGTTGTATGGGGGTGTCTAATTATAGCTGGCTATGGTCGGACAAAAGGAAGGTTACCCTTGGCTGATATTTAATGTAGCTCGAGGCAGAGGTGCGTCAAAGAACCTGCATGTTGATGAACGTTTGTGTTTTGATTTGGCCAGTGGTGACGAATACTTACAGTGTTATTATATGTGATATGTGCCTTTATTTAAGACATTACATGCAATTGATTGTAGGCATATTTAATGATTATTGATGAACACTGCAATAATCTTTGACTGATGCCAGGTTTATTTATAATATCCATGGTGCCTTGTTGTCATTAAAAGCTTAAACATTGTGCCCTGCCACGGTATCCTACACTCACAGAAATATTTCAAGCCTTACTTAAGATTAATGTATTTTTTTTTTACATGAAAAATTCTCTCTTTTTTTTTCTTTCTTTTTTTTTTGATAATTTTTAAACAAATCTACCAAATAAACCTTATATGATATATATATTCATTAGTCTAATAAAGCCTATTTATTTGGAATGCATAATTTTCAGGTTTATGTATTTAGTAGTTAATAAAGTATAATTACTCTAAATTAATAACAATGAGAATATTTCTTTAAAAGACATAAAGTATATTGTTTAAATTGCATAATAATCAGGTTACCTATACACGATAAATATACTGCTATTTGAAAAACATAGTACATTTTTTCCTCTCCATTTAATTATGCTAAATACATAACCTGAGGATTATGCATTTCTAATAAATGCACTCTAAAAACAGTTGGGTCAAAAGTAACCCAATTATGGATCAAAAATGCCCGTTCCACTTTATGGGTCAATTTGACTCAATTTTCTGAGTTGTTTTATACAAAATGACCCATTTTTTTGACCCAGGTAAAGGATCTGACCAATATTATGAGTTATTTTACACTAAAAGACAGATTTTTTGACTCAGAGTTGAGTCAAAATGACCCAAGTAGTGGATCGGTCCATTTTTTACCCATATTTGGGTTATTTTTTTAGTGTAGGCTTTATTAGGTTTAAGGTTTATTTGGTAGGTTTGTTATAAAATTATCTAAAAATAAATAAATAAATAAAATAAAATAAATAAATAAATGGGAATTTATAATGCAAACCCCCCCCCCCCACATAAATCTTAAGTTCGGCTTGAAATATTTCTGTGAGTGTATATTGTATTTAATGATTCAAAAATGTGTTGTTTCTGAGCCCAATAGCTAAAATTAGATATTTCTTCCAGTATAACAATCAGAGCTGGGCAAAACCGTCGCTACATCGGCCCATCATTGCCGAATCCCCACCTTTTCTGCATTGTTGGCGAGCCTTAAAAAAATACACGGACAGAGGCAGGTTTATGTCCGCCGATCCGGGTCAGTACAGACGGTCCTTCTGAGTCCGTGTATTAGTACGAGACTTATAACTACTTACTAAATATTCACGGGGCTTCCAGGCTCTCAACGTGAACTCTACCAAGGACAGCGTATGTATAAAGGGCTGCAAAATGGGAATGACAAGTCTCAGCTGTTGAACTTGACCCTGTTTCCTCCCTTTTCTCATTGACCTCTTGTACTGCAGTCATTAAAGACACAGCCCCCACGGAATGGTTTCTGTGCAGTAGTCTGTAGTCAGGAGGGGCATATTTGAGAAGTTCTGGCTTTCCTCCAAGTTGCTCAAGGCTTTTATCGTAGCAGTCCACCATGGAAGACAGACCAGAAGCCTCTGCATAGCCCCCAGGTGCCCCTTTTTTGCCATGGCAGCTGCTTTCTCTGCTTGTCTGTCTCTGGGTTCCTCTTGGTGTTCCCCCTCCTGAGTTGGCACTTTTTAACTTGCCTGTACTTGATCTTGTGAATTGTCTCGTGTTTGCCAAATGGCACAGGTACAATGTTATTTTTCCCTGGAAAGAAAGGTCAGCGAGGTAAATTGGTTTCCAAGAAGCAAGTGGATTTAACGATCGTGTAAATTTGTTGTTTGTTCTGCTCACCTCTTTACAAATACGGTCACTTATTTTTAAATGCCATGTTGCGCATATAATTCTGTGAAATAGTGAATAGTTTTGTCTGAGGGTTGAACACCATGTTGCCGCCGTGTATTTGTGTGCAAACGGGTGGCTCACAGATGTGAACTAATTAGAACTGACTTTAGGCCGGGTTCAAGCATTCACTGTTGGTCTTAGGGTGACACATGAGGTAATACATGTCAGCTTGAGTCTGGGCAAAGCTTGATCTATCCTTTCCTGTCCAGTTTCCACAAACACACACACCTCAAGAGAGCTTGTCAGACTTGCCAGTAGAGTTTTTACTACAGTACAGTCATGCATTTGCTTTGAGGATCATTTGTCTTTTAAGCCATTTTGAAATAAATGTTTATAAAGGATAATACAGAATTTAACGTGTTTGGTGAAAAGCAACCAAGTGAGGCGCTAGTCATTCAGTGTAAGCTTTTTGGCTTTCGAAAGAAGAACATCATGATGTCAGCTATGTGAAATTCAATTTTAAGGCAATTCGTCCTGACAGTCCACTCTAGCATCGAAACAGGAGTTCAGAACTGTTAGAGCAATCATTGGATGGTACATTATCACCAATGAAATGTAACATGAACGATGTAACACTATGCAGAGGTGGGTTAGACCTGGTGTTGGCAATTTCAGCCACAACATTTTTCCATGATTTTGAGTGTATGAAACAGAAAATCAGTGAAACAAAATTAATTTTGTGCTGCAGGGCTGCGTGATAAGGGTGCACATTTCATCACGATAACTAAATCATAAATAACTTAATTGCAAATACATTATGTAAGACATTCTTGTCTGTAGAATTTGTCTTTTGTTGCTTATAAGTATGTTTTTTTCAATTATCTGAAAAAAATGAAGGTTTCATGTAGGAAAAAAGTGAGATTATGTACTAACCGCTGCCATTTAAATTTAATAAGTGATGGAAATAGTTTAATGTAGAATAAAATTAAATATTTGCCGTTTCCTATTTGGCAAATGAATTGCCTGACAATGCAGTAAGGCAGAGAAGGGTGTTTTCATCTACAGCCACGTTTGATTTTGTGTTAGTTATTCCTGAAATGGCCCAGTAATACCTTAATAGCTGTATCTGTTGAGAAATCAAATCCTAAAATAGCATTTCACCCACCCAGAGACGCCCAGGGAGGAATCTTGAGTTGAACTGAAACGGGGCTAGATGTTGATGGATGGTTGAACAAAGAGATGTTCAAGGGGCTCTGCAAGTCTTAGCAAAGGGATGTTTATTTGAAGGTACATGTTCAGGATCCATAGATCAAATTTTTATGTGGGGGGAATATGTGCTCACATTCTCCTGACGAGTTACAGCTTGCTTCTCTCCTCATGTTTGACTGCAAATCATCTAGTAGTTAGCCTTTGCTAAACGGGTGCAAACTTGATTGTTCACATGCTAAATTGCAGCACAGTTCGTGTTTTGTATTGTGAGAAACAAATTGCGCTGGCTGAATTTTCAATTTTAAAAAGAGCGTCTGAAACGTTGGTGAAGTGGAACCAGCAAAGCACAGGCAAGATCACTCGTGTGAACATTTTTCAAATGCTAACAAAAATTGTAATGACATATCATCTACATTATTCAGCAGTGCAACTTTGGTGCCTCTGAAGGCTGACTTCTAGACAATCACAAGAAGGAGTCATGCTGTATACTTTGTGAAAAAGCTCCTTTCAATTTAATTTCCGTGCATCTGGATCATTTTAGAGCAATGTGATGATTGATGTTGACCTCTTCTAGAGCGGTTTTCAAGTGTGCTGTCCCAAGTTTTGAACACAGAGCTCAACTGTATTTTTGTAGACACACTCTAAAACACTTGGGTAAAAAAATAACTCAATTATGGATCAAAAATGGACAGATCCACTTAATATGCCCAATATAAAATACACAAACTCAACTCTGAACTAAAGCTAGCATTAACATAGCATTTATCATCCACTGGTAAGGTAAGGTATTTTTTATTGTTTAAGTACTGTACTGTTTTGTAAATGTAAAAAGACATAAATGGAAATTAAAATGGGAATTTTCTGTTTTTGGAGCTTGGCAACAGATTAATTGCATTTACATTATTTCTTATGGGAAATTCAGACTTTGAACACTTCGCAGGAACAAATTATGTTCAAACTCCGAGGTACCATTGTATTATTATTATTATTTAGTAGTAGTAGTAGTAGTAGTAGCAGTAGTAGTATTAGTATTATTAGTATTATTAGAATTATCAGTATTATTAGTATTATTATGATGCCAAAAATGGAAGCCCATTCTTTGCCATGTTGAGACTGTCAGTGTTCGACTGGTGTGCCGCATTTAAACAGAATGAGAGGAGCTGATTTGATTGGTAATGATTGAAGCCATTGTGGTTACTCACACAGCAGCACAGACCTCCCTCTCTCTGACCCGCTGCCTTGTGCTTACCTGCGAAATTACCAGCACCAGGTCTAACCCTCCTCCACACATTATTATATATATGAAACTGGAGCCCACAATTTCACACAGGATAGGGTACATCCAGTTGCTGCACACTCGGGGCAAGTCAAATCAAACAAAATATGCCTTAATGTGATTGCTGCCTTCTTCAAAATGATCAGAGTGCTCAATTATTTTTTTTGTAATTGAGTAATACAGTATGTTTGTTTGCCTCTTCCATTAACACTTCCAG
The DNA here is from genome assembly GCF_051991255.1 of Vanacampus margaritifer. Classification (NCBI taxonomy): domain Eukaryota; kingdom Metazoa; phylum Chordata; class Actinopteri; order Syngnathiformes; family Syngnathidae; genus Vanacampus; species Vanacampus margaritifer. The sequence goes on from NC_135451.1 coordinate 7,674,527, forward strand.
TTCCATCACGTCAAACATCAATTCATTCCATTGTAATATGTGGCCTCCATACTACCCATTGGAAGCAATGTGTGTTATGATTAAGGATTTTGCACCCACCTGAGTGTTCTTTTGATGCTTTAAGTCAAAGAAAGCTATTGCGTATTGTTTCCTCATACATGCCAAATTTGTTTCTTTTGAACTCAACAGTTGAACAAACTCCATGCCCTTTCTGAGCACCGCCCTTAAATGATTGGATTGCTAAGGCATGCAAGGAAAAAGAACGCACACGTGTATCCACAACATAATTGCTGCTGTAGTAACCCTTTGAAAATTAATCAGGAAGAAGAAAAAGAAGAATCACATTTCTTGTCACAACATACATTTACAAAATGTGATCGCTGCTTTTAATCAATCACACTAGCTAACAATGAGGTGTATAGAAATATGCAATATTAAATAAGTATCTTGTCATGTGGGACGTGAGTTTTTGAGGGATGGTGGACCCAAATGCAGGAAAGTAAGGCAGTGAGACAGGAATCAAGTGCAATATGTGGAACTTTAATGAAGGAACGGGAAAAAGGTGAGCAGACAAACATGACTGGACGGGACGGGACTGGACTGGTCGCCATGACTGGACGGAACGTGACTGCACTAGTTGCCATGACTGGACAAGACGTGACTGGACTGGTCGCCGTGACTGGACTGGTCGCCATGACTGGGCAGGATGTGACTGGACTGGTCACCATGACTGGACAGGACGTGACTGGACTGGTCGCCGTGACTGGACTGGTCGCCATGACTGGACAGGATGTGACTGGACTGGTCGCCATGACTGGACATGACGTGACTAGACTGGTCACCATGACTGGGCAGGACGTGACTGGACTGGTCGTCATGACTGGACAGGGCGTGATATGACTGGTCGCCATGACTGGACAGGACGTGACTAGACTGGTCGCCATGACTGGAACGAGCGTGACGTGACCAAACCTGACTTGCCTTGACTTGACTTGACTATCTGTGGTGTGGCCATGACTTGGTTCCGGCTGTGGCTGGGACTAAGACTTGACTGTGACGAAGACAAGACACATGAGGAAGGTCAGGCAAACACAGATGGATCAAATAAAGCTTGATGAGACAAGGGAAGGACTCAGAGACAACATAACAAAACACAGATGACACAGAACCAACACAAGACATATCTCTGATATGTACATCTTTACCCCTTTGTTGTTAATAATAATCATTTCCTCCCTGTACAATGCGAGTGCAGAGGTGTGTGTACTGTGTCTAGCTATTTTATTATACAAGGCCTTCTGTTTTATACCCCAAGTATATTTCCTTATAAGTGTAAAGGTCCAAACAGATGTCACCTAGAATTTTACATTATACCACTCAAGTCAAGACGGGGGAGTTTACGGGCAAGATGAGATCCCAGATCACCTTTCATATTGTCATTGAAGCTTGAAGCCATGTCTTGTCTTGCCTGAGAAGTGTTGTCATTCGCTAAATAAACACTTACATGAGCTAACCTGAGCATATTTATTTTTTTTCTGCTTTCCACAGGGCGACATCCAACAACTTCTGATCGTTGCTGATTCCAAAGCAGCGTACGACTACTGTGAACATTACAGCCCGGACTGTGACACCCCGCATGGCGAATCCCTGCAGGCCCAGCAGCCTCAGGAAGAGGTCAGCCAAACAGGGAGGGTGGGAGAGGCTCTGCAAAGTACTTGTTAAGAGCCTATTATTTTCATATTCCAAAGAAGATATTTACTTATTTTCATTGTGTGTCACCAATTTAACATCCACACACTTTAATGGAGACACTGTACCGTAATGCTATTATTATTTACTTGAAGCACATGCAGTCAGGTGTATTCGTTTTTTTATTTCCTATCTGTGGGTTCTTATTCATGCAGTCATTCATTTGAAATATATTACTACACTATATAGTAAATAAATATAGATAAATATCCATCCATCCATCTTCTTAACCGCTTACTCCTCATAAAGGTCGCGGGGGTGCTGGAGCCCATCCCAGCTGGCTTTGTAGTAGGCGAGGATCACCCTGAACTGTTGCCAGCCAATAGCAAATATATATAGGTGGCTTAATAAGAAACAAAAAAATTGCTACCAGTACCTAGGTGCTGTAAAATTAAAATAAATAAATAAATAAATATATATATATATAGATAGATAGATAGATATACAAAAAATAGAATCACTTATTTATGGTGCATTTCATACGCAACGTAACTACTGTAATTAAATGTACAAAATATAAAATAATTTAAAAACTGACTTAAATAGATTTAAAAGCAAAAAATAAATAACTAATAGCTTTCTAAAATTGCTAAAAATAATAATAATATTTTTTTGAATAAGAATACGTTTTTTTTAAAAGCATAAAGTGCACAAACAAGATTTGTGCAAACATAATTTTAAAAATGGAAAGACCCTAATTTTTGTATATGTTTTGAGAAAAGGGCACCGTTATTAATCTGGATTTAAAAGCCTTTATATTTTATTTATTGGTTTTGAATTTTTATTCATTCATATTATTCACTTTGGTAATAAAGTATCCGGGGACCGTATTCCACACGAGTACAGACTACAGAGTAAAAACTGCTTTTTTAGGGTGATTTTGGGGGTGCATATTATACACGGGTGCATAATATTCACTGGATTTTACAGGTCAGTATTGCAAAAGAGAATGACCTTAATCCCACAGAATAAAACATATGATAGACAACTGTCATAAATACTGTATTACCCTCATTCATTATCATACAAAAGTGAAAACAACAACAACAATAGCACTGTATTAGAGTGAATCCTGTAAAAAAAAAAAAAGGCCCAAACTAGATAGTGTAACTGTACACACCTCTATGATGTCATAGCATGTGCCCTCAGTCAGCTATCGAAGCATGCAGTTGCCTTCCTGGTTCAAGATGTTTCCAGATGTGCACACATGCACAAGCTTGATTAGGCTCACGTAGACAAACATGAGCGACTGCATGTACAACACTCTGTAGTTTAAGTGTTTTGAGAGAATCAGTTTCATATTTTGATGGAATCAAAAGCAGTCATTTGCTTTCAAAATATTCATTTTCACTTTATATACTTAACATGGGTGAGCTTAATTTGGAATGCATAATTCCCAGCAACATAACTCACGTTTATTGTATAAAACTAAATGTTATCTGCCTTTAGGGTAGATAAATGAGTTAATTTAATCTTTTTGCATATTACCTCAATGGCTATCTGCTTGCTTCGCTTCAACTCATCTTTCATTTAGCCAACCTTCCATGCCCCGAGGCATGTAATTATGCGCTTTCAATGAGAAAGTTCCATTACAATGTGGTTAAAAATGCAGCTGGTATAAAGGACTTTATAAAGTTTGCCTATTCCTCCAGTTTATGAGCTCTTAAACGTCCCATCTGCTAGCATGTTTGGAGGCTAATACCAGCAGAGCTCGTTTCCGTATTGCACTCATCTGCTCGCCACATTCAAACTGCTACCTTATTTTGATGTATTTATTATTCCTTCTGTTACACATGTTATGGATGAATGCAATGTCATCCAAAATGAAAAAAATATATGCTGTTTTTATTCATTTTTTTTGCATAACACAAATAATGGAATTATTTGGTTTTGGACATGCTTGCGGTGATTGCGTTAGATGCAACATCATCTCACTCTGCATCCTTGTTGCTAATGTTAACGCGTTCATTCCCTCCCTTTTTCTCCCTGTTCTCTCTATCTGTCAATATCTGTAGTACACTACTGATGATTTAGAATATTCTCAGTTCTATGATTATGCTGAGGGAGCCCCTGACATCCTTCCTACTGATGATGAGTATTCTGAGCCGCAGGTAAATGAAAAAAAAAGGAAAACGCAATGTGCTGTCTCTCTATATTCACAGTCCCTTTTTTTGGTTGTCTGTATCTCAATGTTATGTTTATATGCACATCGATATTGTTAGTGCTGAATTTATAAGTCTCATGATTGGTTTAAGAATATAATTATGCCTTTAAAAGATTATAAAGGTCTGTTGATTGACACTGTTTGGTATATGACTATGGGAGTGTAGGAATCACATCAATTTGAACATATATAATTGAATAAATTTATTGGTAATTTTTAGGTGCATATACCGGCAGGGCTGGACTGGCCATTTGGCATACAGGGCAAGTGCCCGATGGGTTGGCATCTTTTAGGGCCGATGTGATGCTATTTAATTAGCATTTTCCTCCATTCTACCCCAAGAGAGCAGCCCAAGTCAAAAGGCCAGGGCCCGTGGTTATTCTGGTAAATTAGACGAGAAAATGAATGCAAAATGTTACCAATGTAGTTCTTTTTAAACCTGATACATCCAATTAATTTTCAGAATTAACACATTCACTTGTCTTTTCAATCAGGTTTGGTGCATTTTATTTTTATACATATATATAATTCACATCCTAATCAAAATCAATGGTGGCAAATCCAGGTGCAGGGCCTTCCAAATTAAAAGCATATATTTCAAAATTAGATATTTAAACATCACACACAAAACAAACAGCATGAAGAATACTTAACACTTAGTATATATATGCCCAAACGTTTTTAGTCTAGAATTTTTATTTTTTATTTTTTTTAGATAACATTAATAACATTATGTTGTAGTAGTATGAGGAACATTTTTTTTCATAGGCTGTTTGGGAAACAAAATAAGGGGACAAAATATGACTTGTTTCCTAAATGAATTAAACTATGCGTTAAAATTTCTTTCATGTTAAACACTGATGTTAATTATTTCATAGACTTTGAACGTTTTTGTACATTGTTAATAAACAGCACATTATGTGCAAACATCTCCTGCATGCTTAATATGTACTTAAATATATTTCAACATTTAGAGACTCCGATTGAAATTAATTTATTATGAAACAAATTATTTGGCATAATCTTTGGATACCCTGAAGCATCAAATTTCGGTATTGGTATCGGTACTCGCCTATCCCTAATTACTACACGAGAAAGGGCAAATATCAAATCCTTCACAATTATACAGTATAAACATAGCTGAATTAATACATATGTTACAGTGTCAATCAAAACTTGAACATTCTTAAACATGAGCACTTTTATTGGATCTCATTTGCTCGTGCCGGTGTACGTAATAAAGTGCATGTCTGGTATGCAAACTCCCAGAAGAAGGTTGTTGTACTCCACAAATAATCAAATTCATCACGAATAGAGTATTTTTGACCAGTTATTGTGGCTGCGATTTTGAGCTGGTTGAGCCGGACTTGTGTTCATGTGCATGTAAACCTAGTGCATCTTTGTCTCTTTTATGAGGCTTGAGACTGAATCCCATCTTTGCATTCTAGCATGTCTTGTGTTTAAAAACTGGGCTGCTGAAAAGCAAATATTTAAATGTGCATCTGTCCCCAAATCATACAATTGTCCCGACTTCTGTGTTTCATGAAAGGCACAGTCTGTGATTGTTGTACAGCATCATTTCAATTAATATTTTTGTGGCGCTACAATATTTGGACACCATTCACAGATTGTGCCTTGAAATCATTTTCCACTCTTGAATGTTTGTCTTGCTGTTTGTTTTGTCGCCGCCCCCTCTTCCAGAGAACCAAACGTAGTGTCTCCATGAAAAAGAAGAGGACCCGAAAGTCCCTCAGTAAAACTAAGGCCAAGCCCTTAAAGTTCTTGGCTGCCAAAAAATACCCGGCTAAAAAGTTTGCCGCTAAGAAGAAGCGACAGATGCCTGGCTACCAAGCCACAGCGCCGGCGCGACCCCGAGGCGGTTTTAGGGTAAACGATCAAGATGCGAAAAAGAAACAAAAACCCATCAAGATTTTGAAGAGAAAATCTGTGATGGTAGCCTGCGAGCTCCCTAACCGCTTCCGTGTAGCAGTAGCAAAGTCCGTAGTCAGCTTGGGAGGACCCCTAGAGTAAATAACCCACCACCCCCCCTCCCAGGTTCAAACCTTTGTGTTAACCCTTGCTTTATTCTTCTTTCCTTTTTTTCAACATGCCTCAGCTAAACAATGTAGAAGATTACAATACAGGCATTGACTACGGAACTGTAGATGATTCTCAGACTCAGTCCCCCTTTGCCACGCACGGACCCAGCGAGGTAACTTTCGTCTTCTTTCTCGTTTCATTTACATTTAAAAAAAATAGTTTAAGGGAAGTTGTGTCCAGGAGGATTTTGCCAAAGAAGGTATCTGGTATGTAAAGACACAACTATTTCAGTGAAATTGGTGCGTCTTTTTGGGTTGTGTCCAAAGATTTTAACCAACTTCTCTTTGGTTAGTTCAAATCTTTCTTGAAACTAGTTGTCTGTTTGGATCCCCTTTGCCAAGTGTATTTATATTTGCTTAAATCAAACTGGTTGATAAAAGTCCAATGAGAATGATTTTATTTTTATTTTTTTTGGGAGAGCTCAGTATTGTTATTTCGGCAATTTGACCGATTTGACATGTCATCATCATTGCTCTCTTTTTTTTTTTTTGGAATGATTTGTTTTAAGTCTGACTTATTGGCTTTCATTGGCCACACAAATATAAGGCACGGCATATTATTACTGAACAACATATGCTCCATTTCCCATCATAGGAGAAGCTTGTTTTTTTGGTGTTCTGTTCAGAACTACGGTCAAGAAAAAACAAAGCTTTCCCACAGCCAGCTATCAACTTGCTTTGATGATGAGGATGTGATTACACAGGAACTTTCAAATCTATCATTTGGCTACATGGATTAGTGCCAGCTCAACCTGTGTCATCATATCCTTTTTTTTTTTTACTCACCAAAATGGAATGAAAGAAATGATTGTGTCAATTGTGGTTGACCATTAACATCCAAATGTGTGAATTTGGCTACAATCACTTGCAAAATGACAGTCCAACATTTATTCCAGCCTTTGTTTGTTTTAGTATCAGTAAATTGTAGGCTATGATAACGAACAAAAAAAAAAGGCTGAAATAGTATTTAACGTGAATTCAGCCGAAATCATCATTTTCTATACTATAATATGTTCTATGCAGCTTCACTAATCTAAACACGGTATTCTGATTAATATTGTGTTTGTTGAATATGAGTTAAGTAGCAAATTCTACCCATTTTTATCCATCTTATGGGGCGGTCATTTTGCTATTTGCTGTCAACGACAGGAAGTGCTCCAAATTGAACAGGAAGTGACACAGAAGTGCCCCAACATCAACAGGAAATGACCTAAATTGAACAGGAAGTGACCAGGAATTGTCCCAAAATTAACAGGAAATGACCCAAATTGAACAGGAAGTGACCCAAAAGTGCCCCAAAATCAACAGGAAATAACACAAATTGAACAGGAAGTGACTTGGAATTGTCCCAAAATGAACAGGAAATGACCCAAATTGAACAGGAAGTGCCCCAAAATCAACAGGAAGTGCCCCAAATTGAACAGGAAGTGACCCGGAATTGCCCCAAAATGTAGAGATATCGTTTTTCTTTGTGTACTATGCATATGTACTGTATGTACTTTTTGGACCACTTCTTGGACCAAATCTTTCTTGAAACTAGGATTAAAACAAATATACTCATAATGCATAAAATTAAAAAAAAATGTGATGATATAGGAATACTTTTTAGAATTTAGGAGCGTTAATTATTATAATAAAAAAAATCCCTTTGTTTCTCTAGTACACCTTTTTGAAAGACAATTCTGGAAGTATTAACTGGCTCAGTTATTTGAGATCTCTATGATTTTGCTACTTAACTCATATTCCGCAAACACAATATTAATCAGAATACCATGTTTAGAGTATAGGGCCGCATAGAACATATTATTATGAGGCTGAGTTCTCATTTAAGTCTGTCACGTATGTATGTATTAACACACTTTTGACTGTATTTGAAACTATAATGATAACACCTTTTGTATTACATAATGATTTGACATTTGACATCTAAAGGTTGACAATACCACAATTGCTATTTTTTCAAACTACATAAGGTGTTACCATTGTTAATTATACCAATATGCATACATGCTTTGATCACTTCTAAAAAGTACTCAATTTGCTCAACTAACATTCTACTGGCCATTGCTTCCTTTCTTCTTGCCTTTTGTAATAACCCAAGGCTGTGGAGGAGGATGTTGTCGGTGATTATGTCACCGAAGCCCCTCCCGTTGCTCCGGAGCCCGCCGGTGTCCCAAAAACAGCGGAAAACGTGGACACTGGTGTGGAAGCGTATGACTTGAAGGAATATGATGACCTGAAGGAGTATGACTTGGGAGAGGTTGACAACAGGTTGTATGATTATGGGGCATATGATGAGTATGGCCCCGCCCCCTCGAAACCTTCTGCCGCCTATGACGAGGAAGTGGGGCCTGGGGTGGCTGCTGAAACGGACGTTTCTGAGAGCGCCGTAAGTATTCGCACCCTGATTTGAGGACTGAGGGGTGTGTGCATGTGTGCACGTGTGTAAGGCTAATTCTGTCTTCTAGTGATCATCTTTTCTAGTTGGCATGAGTCACGAATCACGAGCATGTTGCGTGCGGAGTCGGTCCCGCTGATGGTTTGCTGGTGATTTGATTGCGGGACTTGTTTGGGTTTGTCATAACGGAATGCTTCACTTCATAGATTCTGACCCCGAAATCATTACATTACAATTTACAAATGATCTGGTTTGTTTTGACATCTCTTCACACCTAACCGCCACGCCATGTTTGTCAACCCACATAACAAACCAGTCCCACCTCCAAGATGATGGTGATAGATGAGAAATATGTCATCAAGATCTGTTTCGGCTCTTAACTGTCCAGGCAGACTGTGACAAACTCTCTGCCAATACATAACAATCAGAGACCATTAATTTCACATTAAGTGGGTCACCAACCTCTAATTCAGTGGTTTGCAACCTGTGGCTCATTAGTCCTTCTGCTGTGGCCCCCTATAGAAAATTAGTAGAAACATTTTTTTTTATTTTTTACATATCGTCACCCTCTTAAAATTATTGCATAAGTCATTTTTTTGCTTTTTTTTTTTTGCCTTAATCATCTCCCCATGGTGACCTTTTTTGCGTTTCCTGAAAAATCTGTAAATATGACTTTGGTGATTATTTTAAGAAGGTGTCAATATATATATTTTTTAGATAAAATGTTAAAAATCAGAGAATAACCATAAAATCATGTCTTTTGGAATTAGCAAAAAGTCAGATATGTATCTTTTTAGATAAAATACAAAAAATCTCAAAATTACCATAAAATCGTGCCTTTTAGAATTGCCCAAAAAAATTCCCCAAAATTTTTTTTAAGGCAGAAAAGAAAACATTCAAAAAGTAACTATAAAATGTTCAAAAACAAAAGAAGAAATCCCGATAATTTCTATAAAACATTCATAAAATTGCCAACAAAGTCATAAAATGTATTTAAGAAAAGGCAGGTCAAATAGTAACCATAAAATGTCCAAAAACAAAAGAAGAAATCTTGAAAACTGCCATAAAATGTTCACAAAATTGCCCAAAATGTCAGAAATTTGTTAGCAAAAAAAAAAGTCAGGAAAAAAAATTGCCATAATTAACCATAGCCAATTGCCAGAATTAGCGCAGCACTGCCAATCAACAGTGACTGAATGACAGTTGGCAGTCATGATTTTTGTTTTTTGTTGCACTGCTAAGAAACACAGCAGAAAAAGACAGGGACATTCATTATGAAAGTCAACGTCAAAAAATTGTTATGTGACGATCAATTACACTGGGGAAAACAAATTTTTGTTGAGTTAGATCTGACAGCTGTATTTTGTTTTTAACTGATTTTTGAGTGCGGAATCCAAAACAGATCTCAGTTTTTCGTTGCCACGTAGGTGTAGTTTAGTCAAATCCTATAATCAGGTATTCTTACTACAGTCTTACTACAGCTCATTTTGCTTATCTGGGGGTAAGCTCTTAAAACTTCTCTGCCATCGTCGCACCACTTCTCTACTTCCAAAACATCCAAAAACACCACCACTAATGGAATCCAAATTATACTTCACACAAATAAGAATATGAATGCATTTCTCCTTATTTTTCTCTCTTTGGGGTTTGCATGACAGCAATAACTTGTTCACGTCATTTATTGCTCTAGTTGATCACCGTTAGCCATCCTGCACGGTGCCAATGCGGCGACTGCATTGCTCCACTTCAAGCACACTCAGTCGGGGGTCCACTCTTGCTCTAGATAACTAACATTTGCCTGTTTAGTCATTTTACGCCATTGTGTTATTCTTAAAAAGCTGCGTCTGGCTTAATACAGTATATGACACTCATACAGTCCTGATGGACCGAGCAAAATGTGTCTGTTATCACAGGTTGCTGGAGCTGGAGGAGCCTTTGGCCAAAAGGGAGAGAAGGGCGAACCGGCTGTGATTGAACCTGTAAGACCCCCACATTTGGTGCTCAGGGATTTCAATGACAAGTCATTTCTTTCTGGAGAGATTTTACTCTCTGCTGTTGTGTAAAAGGTTTTTTCGACTGCCAATCATTGTGGTGTGAAACAATGTTTTTTTTTTTTCAAGGGCATGCTGATTGAAGGACCACCGGGACCCTCTGGCCCAGCTGTGAGTATACACGACTGAAAAGACAAAACACTGGATGTATTTTTTATTTTTTTAACATCATTATCACCTGAATTGATTGTCACATTAAGCTTTTGGTCTGCTGACTTACTGTTGTTTTTGGAAAAAAGGGTCTTCCTGGTCCCTCTGGCCTACAAGGACCCCCTGGTGCTGCTGGAGATCCTGGTGACAGAGTGAGTTTCCATTTTATTTTATTTTATTTTATTTTTGGGGGGGTTGTGACTTTTGCCACCTCTTTTGACCGCTAAAGGAACCACATTGGTCATCAAATTAGAATGATAATTAGACCTATATTCACAACCATGTTAATTATGGATATGGAAATATATTGTTTATGATTTATCTCATATTGATAACTCAAAAAAGGCTAATAAAAATCAGAACTCCTCTTGTCAAGAAAGTTAACATTTTTGGACTTAAGTAGAGCAGGAACTAATAGTACAAGTCCACATCATGTCCACTAAAACTGTACTATTCCCCCGTGACGTGAATTGGACGCCAAAACTTTAACTCTAAAGACTGCAGTGTCAAATGTATTTTTTTACTTGCATGTTGTTTTAAGTTAATTATGATCTCAGCAGCTGTTGAAGTTAATTACATCTCACGCAGGATTTCAGTGTGTGTGCATGCTAATCACTTAATCGGTTAGGCGACCCGGAGGTTAAAACTGCTGTGTTTGCACAATACCTGAAAAATGTCTGTCACGTCAAATCAAATTGTTCTACTGTGAAAAGTCTTTGTTTGCTACATACTATATCAAATAGACATATATTTACATCAATACAGTTTAGGTACTTGGCATTGTGTTAAAGGGGCCATTTTGTGCTCTGGTTTTGAGTTATGAATATCGAATCATTTGGCTGCTGAGCTCAGCCTGGTAACACGCGACACACCATCTTATATTTGGATGTTTGTTTTGGACGGATGCTTGGAGATGGACAGGGCTAGCAACATCAGCCTACAGCATTTACTTCTACCTGTACAAATGGAGTCAAATATGAGTCAATGATTAATTCGGCAGAGAAAACTTTTAAAATTGGGCGTGAATCTGAAAAGATATAATAGCTATTTCCAGCTATAGCTACAGCTAGCTACATCGCGCTACAGCTAGCGATTAGCGAAATATCTCATAGCACCACAATTCAACTATTTAATGTCCCTCACTCGACGTTTAACAATGAGTTCCTGATTATTCTTTACATCTGATCCATTTTAGGGTCCTCCCGGTCGTGCTGGTTTGCCCGGTGCTGATGGGCTTGCAGGGCCCCCCGGTACCATGCTGATGCTGCCAGTAAGTTTGACGAATATCAAACACTTAAACCAGAGTTATTTTTGTCCCCGCGAATAATGAGGGCCAATTATTAACGCACTGAGGAACCTTTTCATAGTCTTTGTGTGCGTATATTTGTGTGTAACAGTTCCGCTTCGGTGGCGATGGTGAGAAGGGTCCGGTGGTGTCGGCCCAAGAAGCCCAGGCTCAGGCCATCCTTTCCCAGGCCAGAGTAAGTGCTTACGAGAGTAAAACGAAATATGCTGAGCGATCTGACTAGCAACAAGCTAAAAAGGCCACTTTGAACAGATGGGCAGACAGGAGAGACTGTTAAAAATACCCCAAAGGACTCTGGGGTGGACAAACCTGACAGGTGTAGAAAATATCTCTGTCTCTGTGGATTCAGGGTTGGCCTTGAAGTTTAAAAAACTTTTACATTTGAAGAACAAATAGATTTTTTTTAATTGAATATTTGATGGCACAGTATATTCCATCTTGAGGAAAACAGCAAAATATCACATAACTTTTACATGGTTCATATTTTGTTTAATTTGATGATGTTGATTAAGGTTGGGTGAGTATCGATACAAGGTATCGGTATCGGGCCGATACCCAGCCTTATTTCAAAAGCTTTCGGTTTGATCTGGAACTAGAAATTAGAATAATAGAAAATTGACATTATTTTCATGCAATTTTAAGGAAAAATGCTACATTGAGATATATAGGTCTTTCTTTAAAATTATCTGTCGATACTAGGAAGGGGAAATTTTATGTATCAATAGTAATAGTGGTATCGGTACTTGTGTGTCGGTGACTACTAAAGAGTTGAGTACTCGTGCTGGTATTGATCTGAAAAAAAGTCGTATCCAACATCCCTGATGATGATGACATTAAACTTCCGTATCAGTATAATGAAATTGATACAAATTTAGAAAAAGTTGTGTTCACGTTTTTTTTTTAAATTAAAATATGATAGGTAATATGTTTTGAAGAAATTTATAATTTCTATATAGATACAGTATATGAGTCATCATCTTATTTACCTTGCAGTTGGCTATGAGGGGATCACCCGGGCCAATGGGTTTGACAGGAAGATCAGGACCAGTGGTGAGTAACTTATTCGTCTTGATTACTTTTTTTTTATAAATTTTTTAAACATTTATCATCCCTTTCACCTTCCATGAAACGTACATTCAATGAAAGCATCTTCAATGAAATGTTCAGAATTTAGATCCTTATGGCAACCTATTTTACTTTACTACTTATTGACATTATACTTAAATTAAGAAATTATTGCGTTTGCATTGTGTCACATTTCAAACCAGATTTGAATGGAAATGTCGCATCAGCCCTTTGTGGCATTTTGGTGCACACCGCCTGCTTGTTACTATCTCAGTGCTACCAGCTGCCTCGGAAATGTACTTTGCTCTACCCCTCGCCTTCCGCCTCTCTTTTGGGCTTGTTGATACTCGATCCGCTCATTATCTGCTGCAAAAAAGCACACCGACGGGAGGCTCTGTGAAATGTGCCTTTCACTGGCTTCTGACCAACTGTAATAAAAAAAAATTAAAAAAAATTCTGTATTGTGTGTGGTTTGAACTTGGGATATTTAGCATACAAAACATTGTTGTGTGCCCTTATTTGGTCATTTCTGACCATTTTAGAGATGTTTAGAACAACCATGTAAGTAGTAAGTACACATATAGGCTATTAATGATACTAAATTGTTTCAAATTAGTATTGACATTTACAGGACAAGATTGCTAAAAGTGTGCTATGTAGCGCAGGTGTAAATCTTGAGGCCCATACAGAGGGATTTATTATAGCTAAACACTCCCCCCTAGTGGTTACATTTGCACAAACCTTGCCGTAGTTGGACAAAAGTGCAAGCGTGGCGATTTTAGAGACAACTTGTTTGATTTGTCGTGTCTCCCGTCAAGGGTCTACCTGGGTCAACTGGACTGAAAGGTGAAGCCGGAGATCACGGTCCTCAGGTGAGGAGCGCATGTTTTCAAAAAAGAAGTCACTCAAGGTCACTACTGAGTTTTCTTATGTTTCTACCAGGGGCCCCGTGGCGTCCAAGGGCCCTCAGGACAAACCGGAAAAGCCGGCAAAAGGGTGAGTGAACTCATTGACCCCGGTCCACTCTCACTCAAGTTGGAATCATCTCTGTGTTTGTTGTGTGTGGAGTTGTTTGTACCCGCTGCTCAAACGCTGAGAGGATTATTTACAACCCAACAAACAATCGCTTGATAAATGCTTAAAGGCCCGCGCGGCTTCCAATCATCGGATCAATTGCCGGCCTGTTTAATCCGTCTGAAAATGTCAAAGTGAATCAGAAAGCGAATAGAGGACGTGTGCGCTCAATTTGTGTCAAGCGCCTTGACCTCATTGGTTACTAATAAAGTCAAAGGCAAATCAATACAGTAATCTTAATGAATGGGTCAAATGGGAGATATTAGTTGATTTTGAATATCATTTAAAAAAATACCTTGAATGTATCCTGTCTCGGCATTGACACAATTATTTTTGTGTTTTTATTTTAAAACTTTGAAACATGCTCAAGGTCTCTTTTTTTGCTTCCAGGGTCGTGCCGGAGCTGACGGTGCACGCGGGATGCCCGGAGAGCCAGGCAGCAAGGTATCATTATCACTATCACGAGAAATTAAGTATAGCTACAAAAAAAAAAAAGTGTTTCTCATAGTTATAGTGCTCTCAATTGATTCATTATTTTATTTCAGGGTGACCGAGGCTTTGATGGACTACCCGGACTACCTGGGGAAAAAGGACACAGGGTAAGTGCAGTTCAATTTCATTTTGTTGAATAATTTGTTAAAAAAAAAAAAAGATTTTTTTTTACCTTTTTACACTCAAATTTATTATTCTATTCTGACTGCATTATGAACCCAATATAAACAATATAATAATTTAATAATTGAAACAATCATCTTGTGATTTGATTGTCATCATCTGCGTATTGTCTTAATTAGTGTTAAAAATTTTGAAATTACAGTTTACTGACTGACAAACTGCAATTTCATGAGAAAGAAAAGAATGAATAAATTCCCATACATTAACTAAGTAAGCAATTCTGTTTCCCAACCAGTAATCCTTTAAATAATTTTAGATTCTGGATGACTTTACTAGATTACTTCAATTATGCAATACATATAAAGTCATACACATATTTTGGAGGATATTGTTCATATCGACCTATTGGTACATATTGATTGGAAAAGATTTTGAACTTGCCCAGACACTTCCCTTTTTATAAAATAAGATAAGATAAGGGTATGTTAGGTTGAAGGTCATACTAAATTTATTTCCTCTTTTTATTAGGGTGAGCTTGGACCAATTGGACCCCCAGGTTCTCCTGGAGAAGACGGACAGAGAGTAAGTACTTCCTATTATAAATACAGGAATGAAAGAAGAAATAAATAAAAACACTAACTGAAGTCATCCACTAATATTTTGAGTTGCATCAAACTTTGGCTTACTTCAGTCTTTTTTTAAAAAGTTTTACTATTTTCCTATTTCTTCCCACAGGGCGAGGATGGAGAGATCGGACCCAGAGGGTTGGCTGGCGAGAGTGTAAATCTATTCTGAGCATCTCAAATATCATTCAAATGCTTTACCAAAAGTGTCCACTAAGGACTCATGCTTTTCTTATGGCGCAAAAAAACATCATCTTTTTTTTTTTTTTTTAGGCCAATAATAATTGAATTCTTTTCATTTTAGGGTCCAAGAGGTCTTCTTGGACCTCGCGGTTCTCCCGGACCTCCTGGCTCACCTGTATGTACCCTCAGCTTCCTCACTATACTATATTTGACCACTTCCTGATATTGGTCATTTGTATTTTTCCTCATTGTTTCCTTAATTGTCCCTCACAGGGTGTTGCTGGGGTTGATGGGCCTCCAGGTCCAAAAGGAAACATGGTAAGAAGATAACTTTGCACTGTCTACATTGGACTGTTAACATTCCTTTGGGATTCACAGCTGTGAGGTCAGAGGTCATCCCTACGCCCGAAAGGACCTACAGAGGAGAAATGTCATTTGCTTACATTCTACCATGGGATCATGATGTTATATCATATTTGTTATGGCATTTGGTCTAAATAAAGAACCATTAACGGGGAGAAAAATTGACCTGAGAACCATTAACTCATTCACAGCTATTGACGACTATAGAGGTCAAAAATTCATGTGAACTATTTCTATCAGTTAAACATTTTTTTCATTTAATTTTTTTTTTTTTTTTATGAAAACCTAGATTTTTTTATTTGACATTTATAACAGATATAAAATTATCATGCAATTAATTACGATTAAACGGCCCTTATTTTTAATATATATTTTTTTAATTAGGCCCGTCAGGCGATTAACATTTTTTATTGTAATTAATCACATGACTTCACTTGTTAACTAACAAATAAACACAAATGTTATATCTGTTCTAAATTTACAATATTTTTTTCTAGGTCTACTATTTGACCTGCCTTTTCTTAAATACATTTTCTGACGTTGTTGGCAATTTTATGAATATTTTATGGTAATTATTGGGATTTCTTCTTTTGTTTTTGAACATTTTATAGTTACTTTTTGAATGTTTTTTTTTCTTCCCTTTTAAAAAAAAAAATTTGGGGGACTTTTTGGGCAATTCTAAAAGGCACGATTTTATGGTAATTTTCAGATTTTTTGTATTTTATCTAAAAAGATACATATCTGACTTTTTGGTAATTCCAAAAGACATGATTTTATGGTTATTCTCAGATTTTTTACATTTTATCTAAAAAAATAAATATCGACACCTTCTTAAAATAATCACCAAAGTCATATTTAAAGAGTATAGGCCCGTCAGCCGATTAACATTTTTTGTTGTAATTAATCACATGACTTCATTTGTTAACTAATAAATAACCACAAATGTTATATCTGTTCTAAATTTACAATATTTTTTTTAGGTTTTCATACTCTTGTTAGCAAAATTGGAAAAAAAAAACGTCTATAGCCGTCAATGGCAGTGAATGAGTTAATATATTTAAGAGAAACTTATCAAGACATTTTCACTACATTTTTATATTTATGTTCTATACTTTACTGTTGTTAAGTTACGGCCCATTTTGCTGCTAGTTAAAGCACGACACCTCCTTGCTCGATGATATTAATATGCGCAATCCAAGTGTCACTTTTGAAATGAAAGCAGGCGTTATGTTGAGTTTGCTTTGACCGCTATTCCTCATTTTGTTTAGGGACCACAAGGAGAACCGGGACCGCCGGGCCAGCAGGGAATTTCAGGCACTCAGGTAAAGTCATCAATCACAGCCTGTCTTGCGATCTTATGTCAAAACAAAGAAGGAGGCGTGTGTAAAAGCTTCCATAATGTTTCAAGTGAGCCCAATATTTAAGGGGTATTTTTGTAGTTGATTCATTTGATAGCATCCTTATCATGTTAAGGTGCCATAAAAAAAACATTATTATACATACACATGCACAAATGTTTAATCAAACAGTTCCACATGAATGATAAACGCTAATGTGTCCTTTGATCGCGCTCACACACACAAGCTTAACATTCTTTCACCAGCTCAACTTTACACCGCCGACATACTCCACAGATGATTTTGTGTGTGTGTTGTCATAGAAACCAAGTCTCATTTCTACGTATGTGCTTTTTTTTTTTTTTCATAGGGTCTTCCCGGTCCCCAAGGCCCTATTGGACCTCCTGGTGAAAAAGTATGGGATAACTAGACAAATGCTGAAAAGCTGAATGCTAAGATTTGAATGCATGTGATTATGGAGTAAATAAAAAAAAAAAATAATTATTTTATTAAAAATATTTATTTTAAAAAGTGTCATCTGATGCTGTAAGCTAGCATGCGTTTAATCATTTCAATAACATTGTAATGCATTTCCTGATATGGTAGTCAGTTGGTATACATATATATAATGGCCGTGGATATATTTGGAAGGTGGGATTCAAACCCGCGTCCTCCTGATTACTGGAAAATGCACTTGACCAATTAATTGTGCCACTGAGCAGTATCAGATGTATGGAAGTGCTCAAATTTCAATGTATCTCAAAGTTGATATTTAATGTTAAATTGTGCGAATACTGTAAGTCATATGAAATCAGACGATAAATATATATATACCACGGGAGGTGTGAATTTTTGAAGCAAATTGAAATTTGAACGGTGTAAATCGGAAATATTATCTGGAAGTTGTTCCACGGCAAAAAAAAAAAGAGTCAAAAATCACAATAAATTACATTTATTCATCTGTATAATCCGATTACATACTTTATTTAAATCCTAAATCCTTGTTATGTGTTTTTCTCATCTGCAGGGTCCCCAGGGCAGGTCAGGGTTGCCCGGACTACCTGGTGCGGATGGACCCCCTGTACGTGCTCTTATTACTACCTGTTTTCAATTGACTGACTGACTATCGACTTCATATCATTTGGAAAAAAAAATCCCTCGCTTCATATTGGTGTTATGTGGAGCTGTTTGAAATTGATGAAGAGTAAAATGCTAACAAGCAAATTACACAGGGAAAAAAAAGCATTTTTTTCTGTATTTACCCTCACAGACCACTTATCATCTCCCCGAATCATCCCATTATTTTAACTTTTAGTACAAGCTGTGTTATATTTGTTTATGTTTTTGCAGGGTCATCCTGGCAAGGAGGGTCCAGCTGGAGAAAAAGGAGCCCAAGTAGGTGCTTTTTACCAACATAAAAAAAAAGCCATGATTATGATGCAATAAAAATGTTTTTAATGGTATTTTAGATAGAAATGTGCAGATAAGCATTGTTTCATTTGTCCACCCTGAATGATTATTTTGCATTTTATTAACTCATTCACTGCCATTGACGGCTATAAACGTCAAAAAATCAGTTTAACTTTTTTTCCCACTTTTGTTAACAAGAGTATGAAAACCTTGACATTTTTTTAAAATAATCTTTTATTTTATTATTATTTTTTTTTTAAAGAAAAGATTATTAAAAATTAGGGGGCATCAGGCGATTAAAATTTGTAATTGTAATTAATCGCATGACTTCAATAGTTAACTCACGATTATTCACAAATTATATATCTGTTCTAAATGTACAATAATATTCTTCTAGGTTTTCATACTCTTGTTAACAAAACTGAAAAAAAAAAAAGTTGAACTAATAGAAATAGTTCAAATTTTTTGACGTCTATAGCCTTCAATGGCAGTGAATGAGTTAATGATATGTAAGAAAGATAATCAGCCACGGTGAATGAAGTTACATAAGTTAATACGTGTGCTTTATGTCAATAAGTTGTCATTTGAAGAAACATTCATATTTGTGAACATAATGCCAGGTAGTTTACCTCTGGATCAATACATACAAAACCTTGTACCTCCAAAATTTTCATTTTTCAGGAGCCACATATTTGATGATATGATGAATATGAAAATTGCCAAATTTTACTTATGAGGTTTTGGGCTGACACCAGCAATAATTTTTTTTTTTTAATAATTTTTTTAAACAAATAAGCATCAATATTATGATCATCTTCAGACAAGAAACCGACTCACAAATTGAGTGTAAAATCTGGTCTCTTTATTTGAACACCAAGCTATTATTTTGTATTATGACTCCAGGTTGAGACTCAGGTTTATTGTTATTTATGCCATCTTATGGAAGAGCATTTAATTGTAGTTAGCCGAATAAAGATATTTGGAATTAATGAATAATACTTTTCGGTTCAATGAAATGAGATAATTTCCTATACAAATTTTGCCATGCCATTTTGGTTGGAAATCATTTGTCAATATTACAACAGTTCTTCATATAAACGCATGTTAATTCTTCTTTCAGGGACCAGTGGGTCCTCAGGGTCCAATCGGCTATCCTGGGCCTCGTGGTGTCAAGGTAAGGGTCAGGGGTTAGTCTAATTTAATCGTCCAGTAATAATGGTGTATTTGGTATTATTGTAAGAGTCAAGCCAAGTCTGCACAACTTCATTTGTTGAGATAATTCAAGTGTTTCCTGTTCAACAGGGTGCTGATGGCGTGCGGGGCTTGAAAGGTTCAAAGGGAGAAAAGGTAAGAATTGTTGTAATAAAATACTGTAGTAGCTTTGCATTGCTCAGATGATAATGTGATCACTTTATGTATCTTCAGTGCCATTGACGGCTATACACGTCAAAGATCCATTTGAACTGGACTGGCAGTGAATGAGTTAAAAATATGTCATGATCAACAACAACACTTTTCTCATGTTTCTGATGAGGTTTAGACCAAGGAAACAAAAGTTTGAGGAGGCGCCTGTTAACATATTCAAGCTACAGCGTCTGCAACTCGGGCCCGTCTTTGCCCTCCTCACGTCCGTCTGAATCCTTTGAGCTATCGCCTAGCAGAGGTCAGACGATGGCCTCCTCCGGCGGAGACAAAGGCCGCGCGAATGTGGAGCTGTCGCGCTCAAGGCGTCTCGCTTTCAAAGAACAATTCGCTTCATCTCCAGCTGTTTGAAGCGCGCGTGTCGCTACGCGGAATTTCAACGAATCCGTCTTTGAAGTACCAGAGATGGTCACTTGAGATCGATACAAGTTATATTGGGTAAAATACACCATCTGGCTGTGTGATGCTGTTGTTGCCATAGTGACAGGTATGTGTGTGTGTGTTAGTTCGTGAATCATTTAAGTGTGTGAATTAAACTCCTGAGCCTCGGGGATAAAGGTTTTGTTATGAATAACGGATGCATTTAACCTCATGTGTGTGTATGAGTGTGATGGAAGAAAGCAGTGCTAAAATATCCATCAAATGGAATGACAGGTGACACAAAACTTGCCAAACAGACATGGACTGAGTTTTCGGATATTGTAGAATGAAACACTTTACTCATTCACTCCCAGCCATTTTTACTGAAGCAACCCCCTTTGCTCCCGGTTGTTTTACTGGATTTTGATTGATTTGACAAGGCCCACAGAATATTGCGTTCTATTGCTATAAAAACATTAGTCTCTTTTTTTATCGGGACAAAAACACATTTGTATTTGTTTCCGTATTTATTTATTTTTTAGCAATTGGCATTAGAATATAGCCAAGTTTCATCATTATTCACAAATCTGTTTAAAACACTGGGCAAAACAGCCTTTTTGCAAAATGGCCCTGGTTGATCTCTTATACTCCGCTGCCACCCGCTGGTAGCTGGTACAATAACGGTATTGTAATAGCTATCATTGCTTCAAGCGTTCGCTTCAGTTCAGAAGCTGCATCAAAGCCTTCTGTATGCTATAGCATTTATTTATTTATTTATTTATTTTTAAACGTATAAATACGTTTTTGGGACCATGGCAATATTTAAAATTTTTGGGGGCAAATGAGTAAAGTGTGAACTGACCGGTTTCTTGCAAAGACGCAATGAGCAATTCTAGAAACATGCTGTAGGTTGTCCTTGTTTTGTTATAGGGCGAAGATGGTTTCCCAGGGTTCAAAGGTGACATGGGAATCAAAGGAGACCGGGTGAGGAGGAGTTTATTCTTCTGTGTACAAGGCACGCTAGGTCAGCATCTTGATTGTTTTTTTTTCTAATATGACATCAGGGTGAGCTTGGCATGTTGGGGCCCCGTGGAGAGGATGGCCCAGAGGGTCCCAAGGGAAGATCAGGCCCCAATGGAGAGTCAGGTCCCTTAGGACCTGCTGGAGAAAAGGTAATATAGTCTACACCGTTCTGAAATGTGTTTGGCGTTAGTGTCAACCTTAAACATTTCTTGACAATAATATGTTATATGTGACCTCACTAGTCTAAACATGACATTTTGATTAATCTTACATTTGTGGAATATGAGTTATGAAGCAAAATCCAGCCGTTTTTATCCATCTCAGAGGGCGGCCATTTTGCCACTTGCTGTCGACTGAAGAAGACATCACAGTTGCTCAGGGCTCAGGCAACGTCCAATCACAGCTCACCTATTTTCTGAAGCTGAGCTGTGATTGGTTGTTACCTGACCTGAGCGACTGTGATGTCATTTTCACTCGACAACAAGTGACAAAATGGCCGCCTTCTGATACTGATAAATACTGCTGGATTTTGCTTCATAACTTGTATTCCACAAATGTGATATTAATCAGAATGTCATGTTTAGACTAGTGAGGTCACATATAACATATTATTGTCACAAATTTTTGGGGGGTTGACTTAACCTTTAATGATTTAATATTTCTCAGGGTAAACTGGGAGTACCAGGATTGCCAGGATATCCAGGAAGACAAGGACCTAAGGTACGTTATTGTTTAAATGATTCATTTTAGAATCTAAATGCCGCATATTGAATAGAATATGTGGAGGTATGGTGTTTAATAAATCTAGGAAATAATGTGAAATGATCAAGGATTGTATGAGTCAGCATTTTTTTACGTTTCCAATGCAATCTGATGTGTGCGTCACACTATGGTAAGATGGTATTTAATTCCCTGCTCATGAAATTTGGTGTAACATACAATTATGTTCCTTTGTCTTTTGTTTTTGACTCCTGGCCTTCTGTTTATTTACGCATGTGTTCTTCATATGTTTATATGTGTTCCTCCTTTTGTTAGACTAATAGTGTAATGTCCCAAATTGTTTTGGAATGTTTTGGGGTGAATGTTTTCACTCGTATTGACTGTTTACAAGTATTATTTAAAAAAAAAAAAAAAAAAGACTTGTGAGCGCGAACAGTCTGTGCTTGTGTGACGTATGGTGGAAGTGATGTCAAGCGACGAGCTGTATTTGGCTCATTACTGCCACCTAGCGGTAAGGCATGCAACTCATTGTCCGCCCAATTAATTTGTGAAAATGACGTCACCAGACGTACTCTGATTGGATAGGATTTGGGGAACTGCTGCCACCTTCAGGTCTGGCATTGTTATGAATGTACTTAAAAACACATTAATGCGGCTAGGTGGATATAGACCACAATGCATTGCCCGTATGAAAAAAGAAGAAGCGATGCATTAAATATATTCTATGGAAATAATTAATTTGTTTTAGTTGAAAATATTTATATAAATTTACGACAAAAGAAATAAAATACAATTTTAAAACATTTTTATTCACAATAAATAGTCGAAAGATACATACTACATATTAGGCAATGGAACCAAAAGAAAACAAGACAAAAACCCAAACCAAAATGACTGACAATCTACAGTTCTACGCAAACAAAACACAATTTTTTTTGTTATTCATTTATTGATTTTTTAATGATGACACTAAGCTAAAAAATGACTTCACTTATGCTATTAGGCTAACAATACTTTCACGTAAAGCTTGAGCGTAGAATATTCAATTTTGAATCGCGACTGCCACCTGCTGACGAAAAATGAAACTGCACCTACCCTTCTTCACTCACACACCGCGCACATGACGTCACGGGAAATTCGAACCTAAAAACTATCGGCCAGAGGCTTCCAGGAGTACCCATTGTGAACAGCTAAGATGTTAATCTACTAATTAGAAGACATTTCAGTCATAAATAGCCAAATCAAAAGGCTACTCTAAAGATACTTATGGAAAAAAAAAGTTCCATATTGCAACTTTAAGTTCTGCTAAATTGATACAGAAGATTGTGATTTGTGGCGGCACGCTAATAATAGAAAATATAGATAACTTCTAGCTGAAATTTTAGAATAAAGAATACAATTTGTATTAAAAGTGACCAAGGCTATTATATTTAACAAAAAACAATAAAATTAATAAGAAAATGCTTAAAAAAAAAAAATATATATATATATATATATATATATATATATATATATATTATTATATATATTACAGTTAAATTAACAAAAACTATAATTATGAAAATTATCTTTGTTTTCATCCTTGTCATACAACCTGTTATCTGTGTGAAAACCTAAACAAGCAAAGAGTTGTGATGAATACAGGACGAGTGCTCTTTGCGTTATATCATTTCCCTCCTATTTTTGACAGGGCTCCAGTGGTTTCCCAGGATTCCCAGGCGCCAACGGAGAGAAAGGTGCCAGGGTAAGAAACGCACGACATAACTACAAATAACATTGATCTTTATTTTATAGGTCTGAGCAATGTTAGGTAGTGACAGATGAGTATTGTATAACTTTTTTTATTTTTTTTTTTATTGTTGGCTCTCTAATAGGGTGTTGCAGGCAAATCTGGTCCAAGAGGACAAAGAGGTCCAACGGTATGTAGCAATAAACCCACCATTTCCTGGTTACATTAATTATTTTTATTTTTGAAATAATGCTTAGGTTATCTCATGATTAACTGTCGACTTTTTTCTAGGGTCCTCGTGGGGCTCGAGGAGCAAGAGGCCCAACAGGAAAGCCGGGTCCCAAGGTATGAGAATCAGTATTTGTCATGACATACAAGAAACTCAGCAAGGATTGATCCAAATAATATTGGATCAATGGAAATGGTTTTAAGAATATAGACTGATCATTTGTTGTTGTTGTTGTGTGTTACAGGGCACATCGGGCAATGACGGTCCTCCAGGCCCGCCTGGTGAGAGAGTAAGTCCATGCATGATGCATGAGTCTGATCTAACAGTTTGGCAGGACTCGTCTTTAATTTTTGATTTCTATACATGATTAGACAACTACTCCTTATTAAAAACAATGTTTGGGCATGTAGGGAAATACCTGCAAAAATGCTGCTGTTACACCTTTTTTCTAATTACCTTATTCCGTTGACCGAGATGGCCATAGTGCTTGATAAACAACTTTTAGTTTGTCACTTTTGCTGTGTAACGAAAACACAGAAAAAAAAAGTTAATTAAAGAATCCAGCAAGCCTTGATACACTTTATGTGTCGATAAAATGAAGTCTAATGGAGTGTGTTGGCCGAGCATCACTTGGATTAAGTTTCTTGCTTGTAATAAACAATTGATTTCAAAAGTATTTTTATTTGGAGGTTTTTAATTAGGGCCCAACCGATATGCATTTTTTGAGGCCGATGCCGATACTGATTTTTGGCAGACAAAAATAATTAATCTGCCGATACTTAATGCATAAAATTAATTTAATGCATCCATGACGTACACACTTAAAGTGAGTAGAGAAGAAAGTTTGATCAAAATAACTCGTTTTTCACACATTGGGAAGAATTTGTGCCTTTGCGTAGTGTAGTTATCTCACCTTTTAGCGTTTGTGTGTGAATATTCATTATTTGAAGGAAAAACACTCCCGAAGTTGATGCTAACTTCCTGTTAGCATTTGAATGGCACTTTTAGCACTCTTAGCATTAGCGCTAGGCTAGCGATGTTTTTAAAACGAAGAATGTTTTGTATTTAAATCTACATTGGATGTAATTCTTAGCGTTGTGTGTTTAGTTTTACAGTTAACTCCAACTGGGGTGTCATTAAACAGCTTAAAGGACGCTTGGGGAACAACAGAATAACCAGCATAACATACGCTACACACTTGCTAGTTGCTAATGCTACGCAAACAAAATGGTGCATTCAGAGTACTTTCACTTTGGCCCAATTGATTGTTTTGGCCGATGTTTGAAGGGCAATAATCGGCTGATTATAATCGGCGGCCGATTAATTGGTTGGGCCCTATTTTTAATATTACATTTAATACCTTTGGACTACTGTATAACCCTGTTCAATGTTTGACCTCCAAGTCCTCATGTTGGTCTCTTTCTCTCCATCTGTCTTCTTTAATTTATTTGATTACTATAATTTTGCAATTTCCAACCGCTTATTAAAAATAGCAGTGACTTTTTTTTTTATGACACTATTAAAACTAAACAGACCGAACTGTTTAATAAAGCCTCTCTTGTTGGTCATTGTAATGTTCCATTTTATTCTGGATTATTTCTACACCTTTGTCATTGATCTGACAGTTGATATATTTATTATAGGGACCTCAAGGACCTCAGGGGCCTGTGGGCTTTTCTGGACCAAAGGGGCCCCCTGTAAGTAGTTTATACACACTTTAAATGTAAAACAATGTACTTGAAGTCAATAAAATTCAAGCTGATGCACCTCCAAGTACGTATAATTCTGTAAAATGATAATTAGGAAAGAACATTCCCATTAATTCTTTCAGCCCTGTAATAGTCATGCGGGTCATTAGTTGTAATGTTATTGTCTAGACCGATATTTCTTCTTTTGTTGCACCATATGGTGTCCTTACAAAGCATTTATAAAATGCCGCAGCTAAAATGAGAAAATGTGTGTTTGTTTGTTTTTAACTGATGATGACCAGTGTGTACATCATGAATATTTTTTTCCAAATAAGGGACCACCTGGAAAGGATGGGCTGCCCGGACATCCAGGCCAGCGCGGTGAGACAGTAAGTACTTCCATAATATATTCAGTATTACACACTGTGTGTTATAAAACACACACTATGGAGTAGTCGTTTGTGTCATATTTCCAAGATGAAGTTTGTGGTATGACAAGAGATGACAATTCATCTTTACACAAGAGGCTATATTCCCACCGACATGAGATTAATCCAACAATAAAAAATAAAAAAAAGCAAAGTTGGACCCCGTCGCATTCATTTGCTACATTCCTCTCGCCGCTTTTATTCCATACTTCCATACGGGCTGTAAGTTCTTCTAAAAGCTCGCACATCATCACCTCATATGATACCTTCCGTTTCTGCTATCGCAATGACGATATACTCTTCATTAGAATGTTTATGGTCCTCGATTTATAGCTGAAGAGCGCACTCTGCAGGCGTCCGATATGCGGATTGATTACAGCAATAAAGATGCTGATGGGGACCGAGACCCATCAGCACAAGTTGCTTTGCAGGAAGTGCGTATAAAGATTTTGTAGTGTTTGTCACATTCAAACTGGATCTCTGTTTTCACTAAATGATAGTAAAATTGGATTTGGAGCTCTCGGGTTACTTGTTTGAGTCCTGAGTCAGATCATTTGTATCGGAGAGATGCTAGTCTGCCAAGATGTCCTTGAGCAAGGTACCGTCCCCATCCCGATATTTTTTGTGTCCCTATTTCACTCTGGATCTCTTCTTGAATGTTTGCGATCTGGTTCTCTGTGTGTTGCGCAAAGAAAAAGTTGGTTACTCTGAGTTCCTCTCTCATTTTGTGTTCCGCAGGGCTCTATTTTGGGGCCCCTTCTGTTTTCACTGTATTTAGTCCCCCTGTGTTCCATTTTAAGAAAATAAAGTATTTCCTTCCTACATCACAAAGTCAGAATTCTGAGAATAAAGTGATAAAGCGAGAATTCTGAGATTAAAGTCGGAATTCTGACTTTAAAGTGAGGATTCTCACTTTAAAGTCAGAATTCTGAGATTAAAGTGAGAATTCTGAGATTAAAGTGAGAATTCTGATTTTAAAGTGAAAATTCTGAGATTAAAGTGATAAAGCGAGAATTCTGACATTAAAGTGAGAATTCTGACTTTATTCTCAGAATTTTGACTTTAAAGTGAGAATTCTGACTTTAAAATCAAAATTCTGAGATTAGAGTGATAAAGCGAGAATTCTGACATTAAAGTCAGAATTCTCACTTTAAAGTCAAAATTCTGAGTTTAAAGTGATAAAGCGAGAATTCTGACATTAAAGTGAGAATTCTGACTTTAAAGTCAAAGAAAAAGGTTTGGCAGAATTCTCACTTTAAAATCAGAATTCTGAGATTAAAGTGAGAATTCTGCCAAACCTTTTTCTTCCTCTCTCTTCACTGGCCCTAATCCTCTTCCGTACTGCTCAGATTATGCCCCGCAAGGCAAAAAAGGACGCTTCTGATTAAGGCCACTTTTGTCCAGTTTGGAGTAAATCAAGGCCTGGATGACCTTGAATTTCTTGAGGACAAACATTATAGAAATGGATTTTGCAACCACAGCCTTTTTTTTTTTTTTTAATGGGGAAAATCACAAAAGTTAGTTTGTCCTATGAAGGGTAAAGAATGTTAAAGCATATCCAAAGGGAATACTGCGCTGCATAAACTAATCAAGCACAACTGTGAATTTATTCAGCATCTTTTTTTTCCCCACAACTAATTGTTCAGTAGCTTCCACCCCACTCCCCAGAGAACCCTGTGCGTGTTTACACACGTGTGTGTGCATGTGTCAGTGTATTCATTCATGATGACATTCAAACTGTTCTTGACACAAGTATCAGACGTCCTCCTGAGATTATGTAAAGTTAGAAAGGTACTTGAAGAAGAGTGAGATGCTCTATCTAGGTGGTGTAGTGACGTTGCTTAGGAAATGCAGCAATATGATGTTATGTTTTAAGCTTTATATTAGTAATAGCAATATACATGCACGTTACAAATGCATTCATGATTTGAAGGTTTTTTGTTTTTAATTAAAGTGTCTGTATTTTCTTCCAGGGTTTTCAAGGAAAAACTGGCCCACCAGGCCCAGGCGGTGTTGTTGGGCCCCAGGTAAAAATTCATATATTTTAGGGGCATAAGGATTACATTTTTTAATCGTAATTAATCACATTACTTCAATAGTTAAGACGCGATTAATTGCAAATGATATGTCAGTAGTTTAGTTTTCATACTTTTCTTAACATAAAAGTGGAAAAAATTGTTAAACCCCCAAAAATATGGCTGCATCTTTTAGTCATTGATACAGTAATTTCATAATAATTCCTAAAATTGAATTAAGATTAAAAAGATGTACTGTACTGTAAAAAAACAACAACAACACAATTGTACGAGTGATATCGATTTGTGTTTAGGTCCTTTTTCTGCCACTAGATGGCATAATTACATTTTTAAGACATTGGTGACAGCTCAGTGCATTTTTCTTTTCATAGTAAGAGCTATCTAATCTTTAACATTAAGTAACTTGTAAAATTCTGCACATTTTTTAAATTGTAAAATACAATCTGATCTGTCTCCACAAATATATGCATTATTATTACATTTATTACTGCTTAATTTTGATGGCGGTCATTAATCGTGCGTTAAAAAAAATAGTGATGTAAAAGGAACTTTAAATTAACTCAAAATTAACGCACTCATTTTGACATCCCTATAGTCTGATCTACATGCACTTTTGTGGCTTTTTATTCAACCTTGGGCCAAACCTTTTAGGGACCCACTGGAGAGACTGGTCCTGTTGGTGAGAGAGGCCACCCGGGACCTCCTGGCCCACCCGGAGAGCAAGGTCTTCCAGGAGCTGCTGGCAAAGAAGGAGCAAAGGTAAGTCAAAACCACATACAGTGTATTGATAATGCAGTAAATTAGGTTTTGATAAAAGCTGTCTGTTATATTGCTATTGAAATTTCCGTAGAAGCTTCTATGGCAACTTCTTTAACAGTTAAAAATCTCAGCAGACATTTAATTTGTCACCAGTTCACTCGTTACAGTATGTTGTAAGTGGCCATTGAACATACAATATGCATTATACAATACATATTACTTGAAATGCTTTGGCTAAATTCTCCCCTTGGCCAATATTTGAGAGCCCTTTCGAGACAGTCAGAAGACATTTTGTCGAAACAACTCCCCTGACTTTCTGTAACACTTAACCTCCATTGCATCTCTCCCGTCTTCAGTCTTGTGCTTTCATTTGCAACCCCATCTTCCCCTAAAACAGACAATCTAATCAAGTCTGTCAGCTAACTCTAAACACTTTACTACTCCCAGACCTATTTCCCTCCTTTGTTTTCACTCAGGCCTCTGTTTTAGTATGCCGGGGACACTTTGCTGAGGTCCAAGCAAAAGAGTCTAAAATCCTTTTATAAGCCCCACAGGCTCTCCTGCGGCTGTGCAACGTGCGCAATGAGAAGAGCAAAGCTAGAAGAAACTTTGCTACTTAAAACAATAGATTTGATTGAAGCATTCATTGCATGTCATATTACATATGAAGTGAAGTGGTATTTTTAATGGTAAATGGCACTTCATTTATATAGCGCTTTTCTCACCTTACAAGGCCCTTTAAGCGCTTTACATTCGACTACTTATTCACCCACCGATGGCGCAGCATCAGGAGCAACTAGTGGTTCAGTATCTTGCTCAGGGATACTTCGACATGACCACAACGTCATGGGATTGAACCCTTAATATGTGGGTAGGGAGCCACCCCTTAATAATAGATAAGCCCCTTCACTCCCGACTGTTTTACTGGATTTTCACTGATTTTGCAAGGCCCACAGAATATTCTGTTCTATTGCTATAAAAACACAGAACCTACCAAAAGAAAGATTGGAGTCTCTTCTTTCATCAGCAAAAAAAAGTACATTTGTATCTGTGTCTGTTTTGTTGAAAACACTGGAGAAAAGAGCTTGTTGCAACATGGCCCTGGCAAATCTCTTATACTCTGCTGCCACCCGCTGGCTGTTTTTTGTAATAACTACCATTGCTTTAAGCGACCTCTTCATGTCAGAAGCTGTTTGAAAGCTTTCTGTATGCTGTAGCTTAAAAAACAAACGTATAAATAAGTTTTGAGGAGTGAAGGACAAAGTATTCAAAAAACATATTTATACGTTTTTGGGTTTGAATGGATCAATGTGTGAACTTTTTTTCTTTTTCGATTTTGTGCTCAGGGAGACCCCGGACCCCAGGGTACTTCCGGTAAAGACGGTCCCCCCGGCCTCAGAGGTTTTCCAGGCGAAAGAGGTCTACCTGGCGCCACGGTAAGAGCGTCACGCCACATTGATCACTACTGTGTTTGCTATAGGAGCAGGTGACAGAGCTTTAGTCCATAACAAATGAACCAGCACCTATCTCTAGCTATTCGCTTATTTGGACACAGCAACTCTCACATTTAATCATGTGTAGAGAAAATACAACGTGACATGGAACAAATGAAGTCATCTGCTGCAATGCATTGTGCTCCATGTTTTAAGAAGCATACAATTATTGGTTAGGGATTCTTCTGAATGTGTTTAATTCTTTTTTTTCTCTCTTTCACATATTCATACGTGTTTATACGTATATTTGTAACTGTTATATGGCTTGTATATGTTGCGCAAGTGATGACGGAAATAATCTCCTTCCTTGACTTTCATCCTTAGGGTCCTGCAGGTCTGAAGGGAGGAGAGGGGCCCCAGGGTCCACCTGGTCCTGTTGTAAGTACTATAGGTGAATGTATTGCAAAATCAGAAGGATAATCCAAATAGGCATCAAGATATTTTTAATCAGGATGAAAATGATGTGTTTATTTGGGAATTTAATAATCGAGCTAAATTTGGAACAGATTTTAATCCAGCTAAATTTAGCTGAATTTATACCTACTCTATTTATTTATTTAAAAAAAAACTGATAATAATAATAATAAAAAAAATCTGATATTCAAGGTAACAACGTAACATATATATTTTGGGAAGCCTGTTCAAATGTCATCACACCAACTCTAAATTATTATGCAACTCATCGTTAACGAGATCGACCATCGCATTAAATGTATTCAGATGGGCTTGTATTAAAACACTGCGTTGCTCTTGTTGAGGATTATGTGTTGAATAATTGCCATTAGTTTTTCATCAGGACCTTTCCGATGACATCAGCCTTCCCATCTTTTAATAATTGAAATGCAGCAGAGTAGACATTTACATTCATGCCATCACTCCTGCCGAGATCACATGAGCTAATATGACATTTTGTATGGAGGAATATGCTCGTATAATAAATATGTGTACATAATAAACAGATAACAAAACCAAACCAAACTGATCTCTTCATGAAGGGTTCTCCTGGTGAGAGAGGTCCCGCTGGTTCAGCAGGTCCAATCGGCCTATCTGGTAGACCTGGCCCTCAAGGTCCCCCAGGTCCTGCTGGAGAGAAAGGCGCACCTGTGAGTACTGATTGATACTAATTCCTTATCTTTGTTTAAAAAGGATGCCAACAAATGTCTTTATTGCATTAGGGTGAGAAAGGTCCTCAAGGTCCAGCTGGTCGTGATGGCGTCCAGGGTCCTGTGGGTCTGCCCGGACCTGCCGGACCTCAAGGTCCACCTGGAGAGGATGGTGATAAGGTTCGTAAGCCACATGCCGGTTTTTAACCACAGTTGCTGTAAATATAGATTTGAGACTGATCTTTATGTATATTTGCTAGGGAGAGGTTGGCGAGCCGGGCCAGAAAGGAAGCAAAGCTGATAAAGGAGAACAGGTAGGTTCTGGTTCTGGATATGTTTTAGGCATAACTATTCATGTTGTTGTTGTTTTTTGGTTTAATGTTTATTAGGGTCCTCCTGGCCCAGCGGGTCTTCAAGGTCCCATCGGTGCCCCAGGTCCTGCTGTAAGTGCACCCGCTTTGTTATGAATTAAACTGCCATTTTGAGCATGTGTTATATACTGTATACATGTGTGGGTTCCAAGGGAGCTGATGGAGAGCCTGGACCAAGGGGTCAGCAGGGTATGTTTGGACAGAAAGGTGATGAAGGAGCCAGAGGTTTCCCTGGACCACCTGGTCCCATCGGCCTACAGGTTAGAGCCATTTACTCATTTTCTCAGTCATTGTGAAACCATTTTCATAGTATTCGTGATTTTGGACATTGTTTGATATTTCTGGAGGGAAATATTTTTACATTACTGCATCAATTCTATCATAGTTACTCTGCACTGGGTTGCATTTAATTGACTTTTAAATAGGATTCATTCACTTCCTACCGACTTTCCATTAATTGCAGAGACCTACCTTGTCCACTCGTCTCTCTCTGTGTTTATCACATTTAGCATTCTGCATAATTAGACCACTAACGAATTAATCTCGGAGGACAACTTGACACCGATGAGATGAGACCTCAACATTGAGGATTCAGAATGCGTTGTTGCGCAGGGAGGTTTTGT
Organism: Vanacampus margaritifer; assembly: GCF_051991255.1. Classification (NCBI taxonomy): domain Eukaryota; kingdom Metazoa; phylum Chordata; class Actinopteri; order Syngnathiformes; family Syngnathidae; genus Vanacampus; species Vanacampus margaritifer. Next base: position 7,707,098 of record NC_135451.1, read on the forward strand.
CACGCATAGAATTGACTGCCAAGTACACTCAGTTTTAGAGCAATGCACACCTCGTATGACTTATAACACGGAACTTGATTTTTTTTTTTTTTTAGCTTGAGAGATCAATTGCAATCGGAAGGAGATTTTGTATAGATATGATGTTGTATGATATATATTTGGTAAATATATCCTCAGGGACTTCCAGGACCTCCTGGTGAGAAGGGAGAGAACGGTGATGTTGGCCCTATGGTAAGCAATACGACTTCTACTTTTACATATTGAAAATACAGTATATATACAACTGTGTTCTTTTTCGGCCTGTTAGGGTCCTCCTGGCCCCCCCGGTCCTCGAGGTCCTCAGGGTCCAAGTGGAGCTGATGTATGTATGATTCCATTTGAAAAAATGTAGACAAAAAAGTGGCCATGTTCAACAATTATTAATCATTAGTGGATTTAGCTTGGTTTTAGCTAGCTTTAGCGTTCAAGATCTCCATGGTGGAATTCGTTTCTCTGTATTACAGGGTTCACAAGGCCCTCCAGGAGGTGTGGGTCCAGTGGGTTCAGTGGGAGAGAAGGTACGAGTCAAAACATGGTGCACTGCCCTCAATTGTACAAGAAAAAATGTACTCACTGAGGTTTATCTTTTGACAGGGTGAACAAGGTGAGGCTGGGAACCCCGGGCCACCTGGAGAGCTTGGCACTGGGGTATGTCATCTCTATTTTGTAAACAGCACAATGCCATTCAAACATAGCATCATAATGCCTGTATTAGGAGTTCAGCATTAAAGTGATGGCTTTTGTTTTAGACCCCATCATAAAATTATTGATTTTGCACAAAACATTATGATTACTTCTATAGATAAGGAAAGTGGACTTATTTGTGGCCACAATGGTTGATAATCCAATCTTATGAATATTCATAACTTGGTAAAATCCCAAATCAATATTAACTCCATTCTGTTCCAAGTATCCCATCACACAAAATATTGACTTACCCCCCCAATTGTGACAGGGACCCAAAGGGGAGAGAGGAGAGAAGGGTGAGGCAGGACCTCCTGGTGCTGCTGGACCCGCTGGCGCCAAAGGACCCCCAGGAGATGATGGTCCGAAGGGTAACCCTGTAAGTATTGTCAAATCTGATACTTGAATTGAGATCTAAGAGGCACAGTAGAAAAAAATGAATGCAAGCTAACTAGCATTAATTTGGCTAGTTAGCTAACTAGCTAACCAACTAACACCTTCAAATCTGGTCTCTTTTCCTTCAATGTCTCTTTTAAAAGGGTCCCGTTGGATTCCCTGGAGACACGGGTCCTCCCGGAGAGCCAGGCGTTGCTGTGAGTATTGAAATCCTCAGGCAAAATTCACTTGATATTTCACACTGATTTGACATGTGCAACATATTTTATTTTTATTTATTTTTTTAGGGTACAGATGGAGAATCGGGAGAGAAGGGAGAGGATGGTGAAACTGGTCAAGCGGTAAGTTGTTTATATATATATATATATTGCGGAGTTTGAATTTGTGTGTGTATATATTTATATATACACCAATACACAGAGGCTCCACCTCTTAAAGGCACACAGGCACTATAATACATATAATATTTTCTGTACATGTTATGCTTGCAATTTTGTGTGTGTTCAAATGTATTTATAATGTTTAATTTTTTTGCGATTAACGGGAGTTCACTGTATTTTATTGCTATAAAATAACATTGAGTTTCTTTGATTACCTCAAGGGACCCCCAGGTCCATCCGGGGAAGCTGGCCCACCTGGACCTCCTGGCAAAAGAGTAAGTTAATGGCGATTGATGATATAATTTTCAGTACGGCCCTGGTAGTTGTCTACCATGAGCCAACGCGTGTCAAGTGTCATATGGTGTTTTGAAATAAACGAGGCAGTGCCTTTCCTCCTCACGAGCTCGCTCTAGTCACGCTTGCACTCGAGCATGGCCGATTCATTTTCATTCAAAAATAAAACAGGGATAGCAAAAAGGTGGAGATTGAAGCAGAAAATGCCACTGTGAACGAAACACGCTCTCAAGTCTGATGGGAAACAAGCATTTCAAAATCCAGATTTTTTTTTTCCTACCCAAAAGAAATGATAAAAAGCTTATGAAGAAATTGATCCTTGATTCCTTTAAATCCTCGTCAAAATGAGAGCCATTGCAAGTGTGACACTTGATTGATTCCATGCTGCTGTCTGACAGCTGCGGCAAAGCAGATTCATAACATGGATGTGGAACCGTTGCTAACGGGATATGCGAGTTGCCTCAAGGAGTGTTAAACTGAATATGAGTAGGTGTTGACGGTCACTTTTGGTTGTTATGCTTTTTGGATTGTTAATAGCAGTCTTCTGGGAATCCTTGTCAAATGAAGCCATTTACTCGTAGCGGGATGATAAGCTCATTTTACAATGTATCATGAATGAGATATCTGCGTGAAACCAAGCTGCTTTTTCAGATATGAGTCTTCATGCTAGAGGAAAATGAGGTGGTAATTTTCTGGATTGGAAAAGTCGCTTGGGTAACTTAAAATGGAATAAAATAAATAAATAAATAAAAATCATTAAATGTATCTCACCGGGTGAAATTAGGGAGAGTCATTAGAATCCGACAGTGTACTCCATTATCACAACGATGTTTATGTGTGTGTGGGCAGAACAAAGGTCATTTTGTTTGTCACAGTCAATTTTGTCCATCTTCATAAAAGGACTAACTGAAATAACTGTATTATACTTAAAAATTAAACACGACTGAACTGGAGCAAGGTTAAAATAGCTTTAAATTATATTTAGTTTAGACTTCAATTTTTTTCCTCTTTTTTTTTTAAATTTGTTTTTAGGACTAGTTTTAGTGTTTATAAGTTTTCATGTTTTTTTATGTTTTGTTTTAGTTTATATGAGTTTAGCATTAGTTTTAGTTTTGTAATATATGGAGCAAGTTTGATAGTTTTTAATTTGTTTTTATTTTCTCAAGAATGTTTTGCTTTAGTTTTGTTTTTATTACTTTAGTATTACTTTTAGTTTTTTTAATATGTGGAGCAAGTTTGATAATTTTTTTGTTTTTACAAATGCTTCATTTTAGTTTATTTTTTTATTAGTTTTAGCATTTTTAAATACATTTGTTTTAGTTTATATGAGTTTTAGTATTATTTTTTTTAAAAATATATTTTTAATATATGGAGCAAGTTTGATAGTTTTTATTTTCACTAAATGCTTTGTTTTAATTTAGTTTTATTTCAAGTTTTAGTATTAGTTTTAGATTTGTAATATATGGAGCAAGTTTGATAGTTTTTAATTCGTTTTTATTTTCTCAAAAATGTTTTGCTTCAGTTTTGTTTTTTATTACTTTAGTCTTTGTTTTATGAATATGTGGAGCAAGTTTGATGGTTTTTATTTTCTACAAATGCTTAGTTTTAATTTATTATTTATTATTATTTTATTTATGTTTTAGTATTAGTTTGAGTGTTTTTGAATACATGGAGCAAGTTTGATAGTTTTTATTCATTTTTATCGAAAATGCTTTGTTTTGGTTTAGTTTTTATTAGTTTTAGTTTTATATATAGAGTATTTGTTGAGTGTAAGACTTCACAGGTCACTACTGTGTAATAAAATAAAGTAGGCAATTCCAAACAACTGATCTTCCTTAGTTTCTTTTTTGAAACAAACGGTAATATAGTTTTGCTCATTAATATCATCTGTCATTTTTATTTGGTTGTCACCTTTATCACAATATCAATTTGTCAATTTATTCACTCCCATCCCTATCAAAACCTGCAATCTATATAAGTCTAAAAATATGACATACTTTATAAGGAAACATGCCTGCCATAGCTGGATGCGGCTTTTAGAGGACTCAATTTGGACTTTTGATCAATAGCCACTCTGATTTTGGATGGCCGCATGAGTAGAGCAGGTTGGTGGCTGAACGAGGAGCGAAAAAAGGATGACCCTGCAGTGTGGACACGATTGACAAAACCAAGTCACTCGAATTGATCTTGACACATCTGAAGTAGCGTTCAAGCACACTGTGGTATCAGACATTTGAAATTGTGTACTCAGGCTTGTCCTGGATAGTGTCAGACACTTTGAAAAAAATAAGTGATCATCAACGAAGCAGTTTTCGGGTTTCTGGTGAGATGTTTTTTTTCCTGGTTGCATGTTGCTAGGCAGAATTTTTGCCCAATCGGATAACACCATTTGCCAGTTACTCAAACTAAGCAAGACAGACGCATGAAAAAAAAAGTCCAAAAATAGAATAAGGATTACTATACACGTCTTTGATGATTGTTTTATATTTGTAAATAAACTCACTATTAGAGGTCTGTATTTAAAAAAAATGACAAATGATCCTGCATCCATTCACCATGCATTGTACATTTTGCATCCTGGGCTTTGAAATGTTTCGAAGTGTCATAGACAATCAGCCACTTGTCTGCAAACAACGGCTGCATAATAATGCCAATTATGTGTTTAAATGCTTAATAACAATCCTGCCCTCCTTTCCCAGGGGCCTCCGGGAGCTGCTGGTGCTGAAGGCAGACAAGGAGAGAAGGGCGCCAAGGTAACAAACACTTAATTAGATTTCTTGGCTTGAAGTGATGTTGTTACGTTGTGACTTTTACCTACTACTAGTACAACCTTCCCATATTTGTAGCAACTTCCCGTTTGTCTTTTCACAGGGTGAGGCTGGGTCCGAAGGTCCTGCGGGTAAAACCGGACCTGTTGGACCTCAAGGACCTGCCGGAAAGCCTGGTCCAGAGGGGCTACGTGGAATCCCTGGCCCAGTTGTAAGTCTGAATACCAACACTTATACCTCCTGTAAAATGTAGTGAATATCACTCTTTTTTTTTTTTTTACAGTAAAAGAACACGTATCAGTTGGGTATTATACACGGGGCTTAATAAAAATAAAAAAATGTTTACATTGTTTAGAGGTTTACATTTGCCTATAGGCAGTACCTATGGGTTGTAAAAAAATAAAATGGAATAATTTAATAGCTGACTAAAATACTAGAAGAGTGTACAGTGCAAGAACAAGATTTTCGAAAACATGACATTTCCTGACTGTTTCGTAAAAACGCTGGCCAAATATTTAAATGTTTTTTCTTGTCGCAGTTTTGAATGTTCAAAATTTCCTTGCGCCAAGAAATTACATTACAACTGTTTAGAGGGCCATTAAAACTGTTTGGCATATGTTTAGGAAACATCGCGAACTTTGACAAACCTTGACAAAAATAAAGATTACGATAAGATAAGGTTACTGTCTCATAAAACTGCCAAAATTGGGAGGAAAAAAAAGAGATTATTAATTGTAATATTGAGTTGTTTTAATTTATACATTTGCATCTTTTTCATTTTAAAATAACATTTTTTTTCCAATTTTATTTGATCCAGAAGTTACATACTGTAAATATAGTGTTTCAAAGTATTTTTTTATTTGTCTCAATATTTTTTACGTTGAAACATTTTCTTGTTTTGTACCCAAAAATAAATGATCATTTGAATAATCAATTATTTGTTATATTTTTTTTCATAATCGAGCAGCCCCACAATACTGGCTTGAAAACAGGAGGTCATTCAGTGTGTACCCATTCAATTAAAAATAATATAAATCATATTAAATATAGCATTTAAAGGGATACTTGACTCATTGTGCCATTTTCAGCATTAAAAAGTATAAAATATTTTGTCCAGAATGAAATTGATAACTTCATTATTTTTCATGTACAATCAATACCTTTAAAAACAATTTTTTTCCACTTGCTGTCAACTGAAAATGACACAACGTGCTGAGGAAGTTGGTAACATCCAATCATGGTTCACCTGTTTTCTGGGTTTGGTCAGCAAACTGAGCAATGATTGGTCGTTACCTACTTCCGTCAGCACAGGTGATGTCATCTTCAATCGACAGCAAGTGGAAAAAGTAGTTTTGAAAGGCATTCATTCTACATGAAAAATAAGGAAGTTATCAAATTCATTGTGGACCAAATATGAACTTTTTCCTGAAAGATTTTGTCAATCAACGAAATTCCTATCATGGACAACAAAAATGAGAGAAAGAAATATCAAGGCTGTAATGACGCCGTGTTTTTCATAGGGTGAACAAGGATTTCCCGGTGCTTCAGGGCAAGATGGCCCACCTGGACCCATGGTTAGTACACGTCACCTTCGTTTGTTGTGTCAAGTGTGTGTCATGTATCCATAGTAGCTTGAATCCTTTTCTAAATTCCCTTCGGTCATTCTGTTTTTCAATGTTTATGTTTTATTCAAGCTCCAAGTGGTTCTGTTTTAACACTCATTTCTACTTTTGTTCAGGGTCCTCCTGGACTTCCTGGTCTGAAAGGTGACCCGGGCTCCAAGGGTGAAAAGGTGAGTGTTGCTTTTGATTGGATTGAAGACTTGAAGGTTCAACTTTGGATGCGGTCACACACACACACACACAAAAAAAAATCATCTCGCTGGCTCAGTTTGCTATTTATATTGTCAATTGATTAATGGTCCTCTCCCTCTCTTGGGGTAAAATAGAGAAAAATACTAATTAAATAGCACAGCATTGACCCCAAAGGACGTCGGCCTACCGGGCATGTGCCCTGTATGCCAGATGGCCAGTCCAGCCCTGGCTGCGGTCATAACGACTTGAAATGCACCAATTATTATTTTTTGGGCCACATTGGCTACACAGGGAAAACTCTTAATGGGATTCAGTAGTGTGATGCATCACTCTAATCGTACCCTCAATGCTTCTGTTGAATTTACTGGTAAAATAGAAGTAGCGAGGATATTGTGACAGCCCACATTACTGCATCAAAATTACCTCCCACACACTGACACGATGGCCTGAGACAGAGCAGTTTAAAAGTATCGTGTGAGGAAGAGTGCTTAATGTCTGGTTAGAGCAGACCGATTTCAAAACCATTACTGTTGTACTTCAAACTGTTTGTTTTTTTTTCATATAAGAGCGATTTTGAATACTAATGAAACGTCGGCCTCCGTAACCCCTTTGCATACTATTTTTGTGGAAAGCAATCATAAAGAGCACGTTGATGTGTTTTTTAATTTCTTTTTCAGGGACATCCAGGTTTAATTGGTTTGATCGGACCTCCTGGCGAACAAGGAGAGAAGGGAGACCGAGGTTTGCCTGGACCGCAAGGGTCATCTGGTAGCAAAGGAGACGGTGTAAGTAGTTTATGAATTGGCCTGCAGTGTGAAATTTAAAAAATATATATATTTATGGCCATAGATATTTCACAAAACAATTCTTGTAAGCTGACAGCTTTTCTGTCTGTTTTATATTCATACCATGCACTTATCTAACTTTGGATTCATTACTCAAGTCTCACAGTAATACTTTTCCTCTTCACTGTTTCTTAAATGCATGGCTGCCTCTCGCTCATCTGTTATTAGGGTATCGGTGGATCAGCGGGTCCCCTCGGCCCCCCGGGTCCTCCTGGTCTACCTGTAAGTCCGTCCAATGATTGGATCATTTCGATTTCCGTGGCGTGAATGCCGAACTGACGTCCTTTCTTATTCAGGGTCCTCAAGGTCCAAAGGGAGCTAAAGGTTCATCTGTGAGTAAAATCATTTGAAATATGGTTGAAAGCTGGTTAGGAACTTGGTGAACATGATTGGTCTGTCTCTCAGGGTGGAGCTGGTGGTAAAGGAGACACTGGTTCCATTGGTCCTCCAGGACCTCCTGTGAGTAAATCGGATTGCGCAGTCGCGTTCCAATTAAGAGCAGGTTCCATTTTTGACTTCTACGCCAAAAACACCGTAGGGCCCGCCGGGCGAGGTCATCCAGCCGCTGCCCGTCCGCTCCCCCAAGAAGACCAAGCGTTCCAGCGATATGCAGTCGGACGCGGCCGGTACCTTCATGGACTACGGAGAGGGCATGGAGGACATCTTTGGCTCGCTCAACAACCTTAAACAGGATATCGAGCGCATGAAATACCCCATGGGCACGCAGAACAACCCGGCCAGAACGTGCAAAGACCTGCAACTCTGCCATCCAGAATTTCCCAATGGTAGGCCCAAAAAGCAAAATGAACAGTTTTGAATATAGTACTTTTGTTTGTATTAGTACGACGGTGTCTTAGGGCCATATATATATATATATATATTTTAGAGGGTGGATAATATTCCAAGAAAACTGAAATTTACGAGAAATAAACTCACAAATTTGCGACATTACAAAATGGCAAATTTACAGAAAAAAGACTCACAAATTTACAAGAAATAAACTCGCAAACTTGCGACATTATATTTTAAAATTTATAAAAAAAAAAATTCTCATAAATTTGCCATTTTATAATGTCGCAAATTTGCGAGTTTAATCTTTAATCTTTGTAAGTGTGAGTTTTTCTCTCGCAAATTTGCCCCTTTATAATGTCGTAAATATACTAGTGTTTTCTCGAAAATAGATGTCCCAATCAAGATGTTTTTGCTTCCTTTTTTTTTAATTTTTTTTTTTTACTTCAACTCTAAGGAACTCAAAGGAATCATACATGGATTAAAAATATTGTTGTATAGCTCCAATTAGTGTTGACAAGGAACCTCAGTACCAAAAAGTAAATTAAACGTCGAAATCCAGTATTTTTCATGATAGACAGTAGTTGAACGAATGAACGTCTAAAGTAGTGGTTCTACTTTTGTGATGGTATGTCGTGTGATTTCTTTATTATTTTATTTAGTATTGTATTATTGTGCCCCCCCCCCCCCCTCCACACACACACACACACACATAAAAGGATCAGATGAATATGTGTGATATGAATTTGCATATATTACGGAACGTATGGCGTTCCACAGGGTTCAATTCTGGGGCCTCTAAAGATCCACACAAAAGCCAGATCATTCTTAACTGGGGCATCACCTGAAATCATACCTTACGGAATCTTGAGTTTTCTAGTGTTAAAGCGCAAGTGTTTTGGATTATTTTCAGGTGAATACTGGATTGATCCAAACCAAGGTTGCTCAGGGGATTCTTTCAAAGTCTACTGTAACTTTACTGCTGGGGGAGAAACCTGCATCTATCCAGATAAAAAGTCCAACGGGGTGAGTCGCTTTTGCGTTTTATACCCATGATGTTCTTCCCTGAATTCCTGCGCGACGCGTGAAAAGCCATTTCCTCAGGACTAACAACACACTCTTGTGCAACCAATAGCAATCAATATACAAATGAGAAGCTTTTATTGGAACTAACATGAAGAAGTACCATGACTTTCTCATTTCCCACAGGTCAGAATATCCTCATGGCCTAAAGAAGTTCCCGGGTCATGGTTCAGTGAATTTAAGCGTGGTAAAATGGTAAGTTTGTCTTTCTCTTGATTCATCGACCTCCTCATGCTGTGCACAAAACAAAAACCGCTGCAGTCGATATTGGATTGAAGGTGAAACTGCTGCTAATGATTCCACATAGAAAAATCTCCATTTACTTGCAATTATTTCAGTGTTATGTTTTTTATAATAAGAAATAGCAGCAGAATCCTGATTAAACACTACCATCGGCCTTACTTTGCCCTTGAAGACGTAAAAATGTCCTGCCGTAAACAACTCATGTCCTGCTCAATCAAACTATTGTCCTACAAGTGCATAAAGGACAAACTTTATTAGACTGCTAAACACACAGAACAAAACTTTTTTTTTTTGTTGTTTATTTTCATTATTTGTAAAATTCAATTCAGGTAGGTAAGATGTATGACTCAGCTAAATATAATATAGCATATAATATTGAAAATAGGCAGAATGAGCTCCATCGCTCACACGCGGACTTTCGTTCTCTCCGCAGCTTTCCTACGTGGACTCGGATGGCAATTCAATTAACATGGTGCAGATGACCTTCCTCAGACTACTGACAGCCTCGGCGAGGCAAAACTTCACCTACAGCTGCCACCAGTCGGCGGCGTGGCATGACGCCACCAGTGACAGCTACGACAAGTCGCTGCGCTTCCTGGGTGCCAATGAAGAGGAGATGTCTTACGATAACAACCCTTACATTAAGGCCCTCTCAGACGGATGTGCGGTAGGGCCCCATCTGTTTAAACCTAGCACCATTCAGACCCTGGTCCGTTACAAAAGTGAACACACCCCTCACATTAATGCGGATTTTTAATGATATCTCTTTATGGGACAACATTCAACAAATGACTTTTTGACATAATGAAAAGTAGTCAGCTTATATAACAGTAGTGCAAATGTATAATAATTTATTATAATAATAATACACCCCAAAGTGTCAATATTTTGTGTGTTTTGTTTTCTTGGTCTCATCAGACCGCAGGTCATGGTTCCATGTCTTTAGCAAACTGTTTGCGGGCTTTCTCCATCTTTATAGAAAAAAAATACACTGAGCATTGACTGAAGCAGGTTTATGTCCGTCGATCCGGGACAGTGCAGACGGTCCTTCTCAGTTTGTGTATTTTTATGAGCCTTTGCGTCATAAAGCACTCGCCGAAATTGCGGAAGGCGGGTATCCGTCAATGACGGGCCGATATAACGTTTTTGCACAGCTCTGCGAATAAGTCACATGACACTTGGGAGGGAAATTGTTTCACTGTGCTCAGCTTGGGCATTTTCACTTAGGGGTGTACTCACTTTTGTTGCAATGGGTTTAACTATTAATGACTGTATTTTGCATTATTTTGAGGCAATAAATTAAATTTTTGTTATTGTGTAAATGCTGAACAGCATTTAATTACTGAGTTTAATTGAATTTTTAATGACACGTTCACTCTGGCATTCAGTAAGGCATCTTTCACTACCATTTCACATTTCAATGATGACATCAAGTCCACTGTGGCTTAGCGGATAGTGGCTGAGCTTTGATTGGTAAACCTTAGACAGATTGCGGTTCAAGATTTCTTTTTATTCATTTATCATTTCACTACAATTAAAAAATGATCTTTCAATTTACTTCATAAGCACCTGCATTAAAATCTTAGCATTCAGCTAATAGCATTCAGCTTCTCAGCATTTCCATTCAATTTCTGCAGAAATTGCGCTTTGTCTAGTTTATTTGGTGTTGGTCCATGAAATGATATAACTGCAGAAATGTGAAGGGTCTACAAACTTCTGTGACATACTCGTATAAATATATACAAAATTATATTGTTGGCCAAGATATATAATTGCTGGTGGGATTGTTTTAGACTAATTGGCAAAATCTTTTTTTTTATCTAATTAATGCTGTGTTTCTCTGTTGCAGACGAGGAAGGGCTACGGAAAGACTGTGATGGAGCTTAATACTCCCAAAATCGATCAGGTTCCAATCATCGATGTCATGTTGACTGACTTTGGGGACCCAAATCAGAAGTTCGGGTTTGAAGTTGGGCCCGTCTGCTTCCTTGGCTAAATCAAAATGACAAGAAAAAGAAAACAAACAAAAAAAAGGACTTGATGGGGTCAGCAGAGAAAGTCAAGTTGAAGCCTCCTTAGCCCCCCCCCCCCCCCCAACTACTCCCCTACCACCCCCCGGGCTTTTCTATGCCACATGCAAGTTTTGAATAAGAGATGGTGTAGCAAATATGTCCTTTCCATGTATGTATTCGTAACCCAGGAGAATACGTTGTTGCCCTTGTAGGGCTCGAACCACATGACTTAACCCCATCATGGAGCAAAAGGTGAAGGACATTTGAAAGCGTGGCAGAGGAGGGGCGAATCGGGGGCGACGCGGGCGGACACGGACCTCCTCTCTGGATTCTCCAGCTGCTGTACGAAAATCAATGGTGCTTGTTCAATAACACACTCAAAAGGAATAAAGAGGTGCTAAGAAAAGAAAGAAGGTATATTTTGATAATAATAATAAAAAAACTGTAATTATTTTGTACATTACTGTTATTTCTGAATCCGCTTTCAAAACTTGCATGTGTTACATTCTGCTTCCGGCGCCTTTATTTCAGCAAAGGAATCAACATTTGAATTCTGCTATTGTTCTGTTTACCAAATAAAGTGAGCATCCAAACAATTCTCCTTTGCCAAATTTAGACTTTTCCCTTTGTATATATTGACACTCCAAAGCTTGAGGTTATTTGCCCCCGGTGACCGTTGGTGAAACAACAAGACGGCGACATCTCCCACTAATGTTGTGATCCTGTGCGAGTAGCAATCATGGCATTCATTTAATTAATTTAATTCTTATTTGTTTTTTGTTTTTCTGTTTTGTTTTCTGACAGGCTAATAATTTTGGTTGTATACCTCAGACTTTCTTGATAACCTTTTATGATGCAAGGATGTTATACCCTGTATATACCTTGGTTAAACAATTAAGTTGATCTATTTTGGGTGGGGATTACTTTTGAAAGAGCGAGTTCCGCAACTGCTAGACATCCACTGTTCAAACCCTTCTGTGAATGCAATGAGACGCCCTTAAGGTGACCCATTTTTGTAACTAAAGAGAAAATGTTTTAATGTTGCTTTTTATAGTTCAATTAAATATTAAAACTGGATTCTAAACAACAGTGAACTGCATGTCTCAGTGGTTTGTGTACATTGACTTTGGAATACAAGTCCACCCTACTGTACATGTCAAATGCTTTATATCGAGGATATGTTACGTCAACTAAAGACTTTGGGCTGGTGCAATTCCATCTCTTGAAACCAATAAAGTTCCGTCTTACAAAAAATTCCTTTCATTCTTGACACATGAAAATTAAACTAAAATGTCACCTTTGTATTTATCTTTTAAGTGAACAAAATATGCGTAATAAGTTCATTTCCAAGCATAGAATAACAGTTGGTGCACATAAAAGGTGAAATTAGAGACGTTATGGTCTTGGTAGACTAATCCCCATGCAAGTTATGCTATATTAGCATCGTTGCTAAAATACCCATTTCAAATGATAGTGGATAGAAGCAAATGTAATTTTTCAAGTCTAATTCATTTCAATATATTTTTACTTTACGTGAAAGTTCATTTGTGGTTTATGGAACACTTTTTATGAACTGAGAAGGCAGGATGGAGAAGGATTTATTTTTTTCTTCTAGTGATTTTTACGATTTACATGGCAGCTACAACAACACTTCCTGATTTACTCTATCACCTGACTAAAATGAACCAATCAGGAGCTAGCAGAATTTAGCTAGGCAAATACAAGTGATTGAGAACAGCAGATTCAACAAATCAACTCTGCTGCCGAAGAAGAATATAAAAATGTGTGAATTTGTAAGTATTTTAACAAATTAAATGTTTGAATTTACTTCACTGTTAAACCTGATATTTCTTATTCATTTCTGAACCTTACACAATTAAAAGTAAATGGCTTACGGTGGCACAAAAACTTTACTACGTCAGTACCTTTTATTTTCTCACCCAATGCTAGCGAAGTGCATCCAGCTAATTCCAAGCGACAGATCTGCTCTGAGCAGTAAATGAACTTGACTTGTCATTCTCGTTTTATCTTGTCTACCGCTTTGGTGTGGAGGTCCTCGCGAGGGGCAACTAGAGAGAATGCTCAAGTGGAAGCCCACATTGTTGAAAAAGCAAAACACGGAATGGAATGCATTCCATAGTTTTGCATCAAATTCACGTCTGTTTAGAAGTTAAGGTTCTCAAAAACTGTATTTGTCTGTGTTTTTTAGATTTAGTGGTGTAATAAGACTAGAAAGGGGTAAGACTAGTGTTTATTTCCTTTTACTGCTTTTGAACAGCGTCTGTTGATGTTGTTTTGTTGTGTAGCTTTTGTTGTATGTATTCAATCAATCAGTAATACTATTATAGTTGCTGTTGGCAGGCATGATAGCTATGATTTCCCAAAACGGTATAAAACTAGTGCGACTAAAGGCATTATATTAGATGTTCCCAGTGAAGCTGTTTATGAATGTTCTTCAATATGCTCTGTCTGGGGAAAACTGGGCCTTATATATTTCACAGATATTAGACTTTGTTATTTATTATCTTATCAGCCACTTAAGTAAAAACCAAGTATGAATCTATAAATCCTGCACACAATCTACACTGCAGAGATAAAAACGGGTCTGAATACTGTAGATAAGAAAAGGAATAGTCTGAGAAAATGACACAGTCAACTTATGATGTCTTAACATGACCTACAAGAAAAAAATCAACCTAGCATTGTTGATAAAAAGGAAAGTTTTCCAGTAGTTCTAAACTTAAGCCACGGGAGATGTTGAATACAAGATTGAGAAGTTGCTTTTTTCACAAAAACATACTTAAAAAAAATATATATATATTTTTTAAAAAAGCATCGCGTTGCACCAGCTAGCACGTGTCTGCAAAAATACCATAACTTGGTCTAACCCGCCTCCACGCAGCTTTAAACTGCTAAAATAGAGACCTTAGTCTTAACTATTATATCAAATCTAATAGAATCTAATCTACACGTCACCACTCTTTGTACTGTTTTATGGAGTAAAAACTGTTTCTATTAATAATGTATGACATTGATTTATGACTGGTTTAATTGATTACAACGCCAGCAGACTAATAAGGCTGATAACAGTAATCTGTTATCAGTTAGATAAGGGGTCTAGACCCAAGCTAATTGCAAGACAATTTGGAGTCCTTGATTAACCTACATGTGTTTTTTTTCCCCTTCCAAATTCGGGAGCAAAAGTATGGGGACACATGCAATCTCCACCAGGAAGCACTTTCAGGATACATTATTCGATTTCTAATTCATAATAATCATAAATATTGTCTATCAATCAATAAAATAGCCCTAACAACTCTCTCTCGCTCTCTTTTTCTCTCTCACCCTCATCGTCCTTTCCTTGCCTCTCACTGCCTACCAAGGAGAGGTGGGTGTGATGCCAGTGAGCGAACGGACGTTTATCCGCGAGCAGCTCTCTGCGCACTCCGAGAGCCTTGAAAAAAAAGAAAGAAAAAAAAGAAAAAACACAAGCTGCTGTGGGGCTGCTCGTAGTCAGGTAGGAATACGGCTCGGAGCAAAGTGGCAGCAGGCAGCAGTCAGTCAGCATGCGGCTCCTGTTGAGTGTATTGTACTCCTTCCTGTCCCTGACCATCTTTGGATTGTACCCGTCTATGGTGAGTTTCACTTTTCCACTTCCTTACTCTTTTCTGTTTTGGTTCATGATTTCTACAAAACACAGCGGTGATTTTGTTTTTGTGCATCACCCAAATACTTAGTCTAAATTCTTACGTATTTATAATCAACAGTGAATTTAAATGGAGGTTGATGTTTTAAATTATTAAATAAATTAATAAATTAAATGCTTCGACATTGACTGAATTTAAGCTATATTTATCTTAAATGACATCCTCCAGACCCAACAAAAGTTGAACGATTATGGCCATATGCATGCATGCCTCTAAATGTCTTGTGTTTGCCCCAGTGGCAAGTGAGGAGCTGTCCATGTCATAGTGCTGAAAAGCTAAAAACATTGACTGACTGGGAAAAAAGAGCAACGATCATTCATGCCCCTGCTCAAAGACTTTAAACCTCAGTTGAAGTGTATTGATCCAGTTTGAATTGGTTGATTGTAGAATAAAAGTTTAAATTCATTATTTGTGTTAAAATCAATCAATATACAATTGCCATTTGGGGACTATGTCACATTACTGGTGCACCAAATTGCATGCTAATTACTTGGGGTGCCTTACAGTCAACGCTTCGGTGTTAAAAGATGATTTGAAAATGCAAACCTTTTATGGAATTACTCTAAGCCGCAAAGTATTAAGCTGTCACTCATAGGCTGCCAGACCTTTCAAACACACAGCTTTGTTCCTCCGTGTATTGAATGGAGCAATTTGGCTGCCTCCACTTTTGGCGTGTAAATTAGCGTGTTAGAACTTAACCCACCACATATTCAAATTGAATATAAGCCAAGGCCAGCCAGGTTAAAGAGGCACCTGTGTGTTTCCTTCTTGTGTCTCTGTTGTGTGGGTCCTCACAGAGCTTTTGTGAGCTAATCAAAATATTTGCATTGCGCAACGTTCCGTCTGCTTCGAGCCAGCCAGGTAATTACACCGTGGCTGCTAATAGAGCATCATGATCAGAATGAAAAGTGGAGTTTTTGTTGCGTATGATTACCTATTAGAGACTGCACCTGGAGGACATGTTGATCCAAGAACAAGGAAACTGGAACTAGACAGTTTGCCATTTTATCCCTAATACACTCTAAAAACAGATAGGTAAAAAATAACCCAAATTCGGTCAAAAAGGAACTGATCCAACTTTTGGGGTAAATTGACTAACCCAAAAAGTTGGGTAAAATGAATAACCCACAAAACAACCCAAAAATGTATTGCTTTTTAATTTGACCCAACTTTTTGGCTTATATAACTCAAAAAGTTGGGTCAGTCAATTTTTGACCCAGTTGAACTGGGTTAATAATTAACCAAAGGGTTGGGTTAAATGAATTAACCCACAAAACTGAGTTGTGTTGTGGGTTATTTATTTAATTTGACCCAATTTTTGGGTGACAGTAAATAAATATTTTTTGTTTTTTAACTTTTTGGGGTTAAATAACTCAGAGTCGTGCAGTTCTTTTTTGACCCAATTCAATTGGTTATTCGATTATTCAAATGGGTTGCTTTGTGGGTTATTAATTTAATTTGACCCAACTTTTTGGCTTATATAACGCAAAAGGTTGGGTCAGTTAATTTTCAAAAGGTTGGGTCAGTTAATTTTTGGCTCAGTTGAATTGGGTTATTAATTACCCAAATGGTTGGGTTAAATGGATACACCCACAAAACAACCCACAAAACTGGTTTGCTTTGTGGGTTATTGATTTAATTAGACCCAATTTTTTGTGTTACAGTAAATAAATATTTTTGTTATTTAACTTTTTGGGGTTAAATAACTCAGAGTCGGGTAGTTTTTTTGTTTTTTTTGTTACCCAACTTTTGGGTTAAATAACTTAAAAAGTTGTGTCCATTCTTGACCCAGTTTGTGTTATTTTTGACCCAACTGTTTTTGGAGTGTACTCACTTGTGCTTCCTGCCATATATAGGGCAGTGCTTCACAATTATTTTCTGTTATTTTTTGTTGTTGACCGCATGCAGGGATGCTAATCTTTTCCTCACATGGTTTCTCTGTGCCCCGCTTTGTGATACACAGATTGTCAACCTTTTAGGTGTAGTTAGAAGAGTCATAAATGAAAATGTAACATCTAGTCATTTTGATTCTCAATTGAAAACTTGTCCTTGTGATCCTAAAAGTTAAGTTTCGGTCCCCAGTGATGCTTAAGACTAAAGTCAGTAGAGTGATACGGTGTATAATTTTGGCTGTCTCAGACAAAATATTCACAATCGTAGGGAAAATCAGCCACTGTGGCAGAAAAATGATGGTTGTGCATATTACAGTGAGGCAAGGATAAGAATGAAAGATACCCAAAGACGAGCTGTGATCGAGTCGTTTTACATATTGAGAGAAATCATCTCAAAGTGTGTCAAAGGAGAGCGTGTGGAAACGCGCATAAAATTCCAACCCAGAACTGAATTTGTGAGAAATTGTTGATTTAGTTATAACAACACAGGCCTTGTTTATTGGATGCTTTGTCAAATGCAAGCACCATTGACGTGCCTATGGCTGTAAAACTCGTACGGTGTAGCAAAAACTTTACAGTTATTGAAATTGTTTTATGCATGTCCAAGGTTAAGGAGATTACAGAACGCGGAACGCCTGGGTTTGGAACCAAGGGGGAAGGAAAATCTGCCCGTCTGTGCTTAGACTGCGGCCCACAGATAAGTGGAAGCAAATGGAGTAATGGGCGGATAATGTTGAACTATTTTTAGACTGTGAGGCTGTCATCAGTTTTCCTTATTATAGCAGCAAACACAGCAAAGGTGAAAGGTTTTGTGCTAGATATTTGCAATGAATACACCGCGACTACAAATTTGACTTTGTGACGGTACGGCAGAACGTATTACTGTGCAGATAAGAATCTGAATAGAAATGTAGATCGAGGAATTACAATGGAGCTGCTGCTCTTGCTGTACTAACTTTTTGCATTGTCATTCTGCATGAACCAGAAAGTATCCTGAAAATTACCATAGAGACAAACAACAACAGCATTCACAGTTCAAAATGAATTGGTAAAATAACAAAAAAAAAATGGTAATGTAATGGCAAGAATCATTACACATTGAGTTAATTTTTTCATTGAGTGAAGTCTTTTTTCTTCTTCTTCTTTTTTTTAAAACTAATTTCCAGGTGCATAATCCAAAACTGAAGTTTTTGAGCTATAGGATTAAAATAATAATAATAAATAAATAAAGAAATAAAAGTGTATGTATGTAAATAAAGCACTACGATGGAATTGCTACTATGCTAGCTTTCTGTTTGCAGATATTGACGGTACTGACCTATTGGGAGCTGCACACATCTCTCAACGTCTCAATTGTGACAGACAATGCGTAATCACTTCTTACTACAGTCTTTCTACAGCTAATCAGTGAAATTTTCAAGACAAACTTGAGGTGCTACCAAGAAAATATTGCAATTTTGGAATTAGTGTGCCAATTTTAGTCTCCTTCTCACTCAATAGAATTTTTTTATTGTGATTTTCATTCTCCTCACTTTTTTTTGCCGAGAAACAACTTCCACATAATACTTCCGATTTACACTGTTTAAATTTCAACTTGTTTCAAAAATTCACGCCTTCCGGGGTATATATCGTCTGATTGCACATGACTTACAGTACTATAAATATCAACTTTTTTCCCCATTCATTTTCAAGGTGACTGGCATTGAATATTTTCAAAGTCCCACTTTCCACGCCCACTTCCATACATACAACTAATCATCGCCAGTTGGTAAAGTGCATTGTCCACTAACCAGGCGGTTGCAGGTTTGAATCCCACCTCCGACTGCACATTGCAAATATATCCATGTCGGAGAACCTGGGTTCAAACCCCGCCTGGAGCACATTTTAGTACATTCGATGGTTAGATACCAACTGACTATCAGATCAGGAAATGGTTTATAACATCACTGAAACAATTAAATGCACGCTAGCTTTCAGCATCAAAGGACACTTTTCAAAATAAATACGCCATTAGCCATGTATTTCAACAAATCAAGTTAGGTCAGTGCTTAGAGCAATTGCCTCCCACCGCGGAGAATCTGGGTTCAAACCCCACTTGGACCACATTTTGGTACATTTGATGGTTCGATACTAACTGTCTATCACATCAGCAAATGGATGATAATTTCTCTGAAATGATTATATCCCATCGTAGAAAGATTGCAGTTCAAGTGTTCTTTTTATTAATTAGTAATTTAACTACAAGTAAAAAATGTGTAATTTTCACATAATTCATCTTTCAATTGACTTCATAAGCACATGCATTCTAATCTTAGCATTCGGCTTTTCAGCATTGCCACGCAATTTCTGCAGAAATTGCACTTTGGCTAGTTGCCAATGTTATTGTTGTCTTTCTTGTTAAAGTCGATGCACTTTTGAAAGAGGATACTAAAATGAACTTTTAAGAAAGTATACTTTTCCAAAAGGGTCGTTTCAGAGAGCCCTCTCAGTGAATGGATCTGCTATTCAGTCGTAAACACTGCGACGGAGGATAATGACAGTGCCGGCACCCACATCAAGTAGGGAAGCCACTTCAGCTTTCGAATCTGATCTGAAATCTGAACGTGTACTGGTAGTAGTCACATCCAAAACTTTAGGAGCTATTTGCTCAACCTACTTCAGCATCGTGTCAGTTGCTCGTATGAATACTGATTTCCACGCAAGAGTTGGGAATGGATTATATTAAACTGCTTTTTATGTACAATTAGGAGAATCTCTGGCTGACCTCCTTCAGGCTACTTCTACATTCTCTCTCTTCTTGACTTAAGTCGAAGACGACAAGTGTGCCAGCGCACCTCTAGGAAACTAATCTCCCTGAACGTGTTTCATCCACGTCAATGTGAGAGGAAGGATCTTGTCTTTTGTTCTCCA
Organism: Vanacampus margaritifer; assembly: GCF_051991255.1. NCBI lineage: Eukaryota > Metazoa > Chordata > Actinopteri > Syngnathiformes > Syngnathidae > Vanacampus > Vanacampus margaritifer. The sequence goes on from NC_135451.1 coordinate 7,726,954, forward strand.
CAATGTGAAGCCTTCTCTTTGTCGGTGTATTAGCGCGACCTGTTTGATGGTCGCTAGTGTTGCTACGGCCGCTGTCTTTAGGGTGTTACCATTCGTCTTGGCTGTCTCCGATGTCTGCCTCGGTCCGATTAGAGAACTAGCTGCACATTCAAGTTCATCTTCCTCTGCCATTACAGCTGAAGTGTTCACTCCTTTGGGCTGTATGATCATCCATAACAGTAGAGCACATTACACCGCGGTGGCTTGTTTGGACAGGCAGATGGACGGGGAGATAAATAGCATCTGCTGCGGTCTCTGGCTTTCACTTTGCAGGTTTGTGTCAATGGCATTGTCCCAAACATGTCTTTTGAGTTGTTAGCACATTTGCCTTACAGCTGGAAGCTGTATAGGTGTGTAAATGGAGTTCCTTTAAAAATGATTATGGTAATGCAGATACAGTATATAGTAGTTTGGGATTTGTTTTTAAATTCTGTTAGTTTTAGTTTTTCTTAGTTTTAGTATTTGTTTTTTTAAATATGTGTAGCATTTGTCATGAAAAAAAAGTCACTCACTAAATATTGTGTAAAAAAGTGTAATTATCAAATGACTGCTCTCTGTACGGACATACAGCAACACCAAAATAAACAGTACATTTAAAATGAACCTCAAAAGTGACAAAAACAAAACTTTCACTATAATTCAGTGATGAGAAATTGAAGCTTCATGAAGCAACTAACTACTGTAGATGGTGCTCTTTGTTTAAATATAAAGGCCAGTGCAATGAAAATTGATTACGTTTCCACTGCCTCTTTAAACCAACAGTGCCATCTAGAGGAGTCAAAAATATAACAAGTGCTTCATATGTTCATCACTGCTATAATTGTAGTTTTAGTATTTAACGTAGAATGTAGTTTGTTACTTTTCTTCTTTTCAAAGCATTTTCGCTTTTTATTTTATTTTGTTAACGATTTATTTTTTCCAAATATAGTTGAGTTATTTTGTTAGTATTTGTTAACAATAATAATAGTTTGATACCACTGTTTTTTTTTATTGATACCAGTACGAGGACTTAACTCGAGTAGTCACTGATACCAAAATACCGATACCACTAGTACATAAAATTCCCCCCAAAAAACTGTCCGATAATTTTAAAGAAAGACCTATTTAGCCAATATAGCATTTTTCCTCAACTCATTCACTCCCAGCCATTTTCACTGAAGCAACCCCCTTCTCTCCCGGTTGTTTTACTGGATTTTGACTGATTTTGCAAGGCCCACAGAATATTGTGTTCTTTTGCTATAAAAACATGGAACCTACCAAAAGAAAAATGAGAGTCTCTTCTTTCATCAGGAAAAAAAGTATATTTATATCTGTTTCCGTTTTGCATCAATTAGAATTAGAGCTAAGTTTCGTCATTATAAAAATCTGTTGAAAACACTGGGGGAAAGAGCTTGTTGCAACATGGCCCTGGTTGATCTCTTATACTTTGCTGCCACCTACTGGCCGTTTTTTGGGAATAACGCCCATTGCTTTAAGCGACCTCTTCAGGTCAGAGGCTGCATCAAAGCCTTCTCTGTATGTAGCATATATGTATACTTTTTTAATTGTTTTTGGCTTTTTCTTACTATTTTTGCAATTTTTCCAGTTATGTGTCTTTTGACACTTTCTGTAGGGGTTAGATTGGGTTGCTCCGATGTTCATTAATGTTGTCCCTTTTAAATAAATAAAATTCCCATAGAAACCCCGCAGCTCAAGAGAGGCAGATCTGTTTTGTGCGCACCTTTCACGCTGACATCTCTCTCTGCAGGTGTGTGTGATGTGCAACAAAAAAAAAAATCTACAGCAGAGTGTAAATTGAATTGAGGGATTATAATAAGTGTAATAAATTCCATTTTTAACTCTTTCACTGCCAGACGTTTTCAGAAACGGGTTGTCGCCAGTGCCAGCCGATTTAAGCATTTTGACTGATCTGTCAAGGTCCACAGAAAATGTTGTGTTTGGACTATGGAAACACACAAAAAAAATCCTGCCTTATTCCGTTCTTCAGTAATCAACAATAGAAAATGGTTACTTTCACCGAAATTCTCTGTTTTGAAACAAAAAGCGGAGAAAAAGAGCTTTTTGTGAAACGATGTTATTTCATGCACTCTAGTGAATTGTACACTTCTTTTTGTCCATAAATGATGCCACAAACACCTAAATAGTGCTTTACTTCTGTAAAACGCTTTCACCAACAATGAAAAAGTGTTTTTAGTTTGCAAAATATGTTTATTTCCATTCAACAGTGTAACAATTTGACAAAACAATTTTGCAAACTATTTACAAATGTGTGCAACTGTGGTACTACTTACAATTATGTGGATGTTTCAAATACAGTTTTTCTTTTTATAACTGCGTGCAAGGAGAGGGACCAGGATTCGCACAACAGATTAGTTTCACTTTTGCTTTGTCCGTTTCGCGTGCAGACGTTACACTTTCTTGACGGCCTTTTTTTCCGGGGAATAAATAGCAAGTAGTACACACTCCTCCGATGAATATGCATTGGACTCGGGGCACTCTTCGTCGTCCGATTGAACGTCCGCCTGAGCGTTGTGCTCCGTGTTTTCCGGTGTCAGCATCGCTCGCCCGTGAACCTTTATAACGTCGTCATAGCCGCCGCGTCAGCGCTTCCAACTTCGCCGTCAACCTCGGAGTCACCATCATCATCATCGATGATGATCATCGTCGTCATCAATGTGCTCTTTATCGTTGGTCGATGTCTTTGAAAAAAACGGCTCGACCGTGAGCTGCTTGCAAGCGGCCGCCATTATGGCTTCTCCAGCCATTATCCCCTCAACACTCTAGCCCCGCCTCACGTCTTCTACTGACGCCCAACCAATCTTGTCAAATGAGAGTCATCGCTGCCCTCTAGGGGCCAAAAATAGTCATTAGGCTCAATAGACCTGCTTGAAACTTTCACCACAGCTGCGGAAGGCTTGCCTGCACCCGTTTCAAAGGAAAAATAAATAAAAATTGGATGACGTCTTTTAACGTCATTGGCGGCCCTCCGTAGGTTTTTACTTGACGTCTTTTAACGTCATTGGCGGCCCTCCGTAGGTTTTTACTTGACGTCTTTTAACGTCAGTGGCAGTGAAAGAGTTAAAAGTATGACAGTGAATAAAGGCCGTATGATGGCAACAGCTTGACCCCATCCTATTCTATAGGAAAGCTCGTACTGAAGAAATGTCTTTCCTTTCGGTACTTGCACAGCAACATTATAAGGAAGCGAAAGAGCCTTTGGAGACTTGTTGCAGCAGACTGACGACAGAGACTTGTAGAGACAATGGGGAGTTACACAAAAGCATTGGCGCGGACAAAAAGTGTGGTAAATTACAAGTTGATTGCAGCATTCTCCACACGTTGTCCTCGAAAAGGTTACAGCAAGCTCAATGCCGCTTGGCTGGAAGATAGCGCAAGGCGTTTTGCATACAGTCAGCACATTGGACCGTCTTCCTTTGTGCTGCATGTTGACTGTGAGCAAACAAAGACAGACTACCTCGGAGACCGGCTAAAAGTGGAAGCTCTTCTCTTGTTTTTACAATTCGAGATCGGGTACAAAGGCAGAAGAAGAACCGTGCAGGATATAGACAGCATGCAAAACGGGCAGAAAGGAAAGTTTGCCTGCAGCATAAATTGCACTGTGGCTCATGTGAGCACTAATGAGAACAAAGTGAAAGTGTGCCAAAAGGGCCGTATTCGCATTCATCTGTTGAATGGGAAGAGTTTTAATTCAGTTTGCTTGCATTCCAGGGTCCCAAACAACAACAGATGGAGATATAATCTACACTCATCATTCCCGTGAAATCTTAAAGTTGAGCTGAATTTGAAATGAGGCTTAGGTACTAAAGTGAGACTTCTGCGCATCTGTATGAAGGTTAAGTCGTGTACTAAAAAGGTCATGTGAGTTACGGGAAGCACTGTCTAGAGACACTAGATTGCTGAAACCACAAATTAGTCTCAGCGGAGTCCTGGAGTGGATTTTCATATATAGTGGCTTTTGTCTTCCATCACTACAGAAAGAACAGGAAAGATTCATAATTTTTTTTTTAAAAAAAAGTACTACAGTGACTATGTCTTATGTTTTGAGTCATGTATATTTATTGTGAGTGAAACGTTCTGTTTATTGAAGTCACCTCATGGGGAGGGGTTGGGGGAGCAATAGTTGTAGCGACTAAAAGAAACTGACCTTGGCTGTACATGGCTTGATTATAAAGAAACCAGAATAGCGCTCAGTAGAGCGCACACCTCTACCAAGGTTAAACTGTTCACAAAAGAAGAAGAAACAGTGTGGCAAGACAAATTTGCATTTGTTTGCGCAACCACGGCATGGACAATTGCACTTTCAGCAACCAGTAGCGTGAACTCAAACAAGAATGTTGTGGTAGATAGCAATAAATGGTTGTTTTTGTCAAGCCACATTAAAACACAAAAAAACAAGACAGGATATTGATAAATCTTTTGCCTTTTTTGTTCTGTGACACAAATATCTCAATTTGTACGTTTATAAAGTGGCAAATTTCCAACTAAAGTGGCAGATTTGGGAGATTTTTTATTTTTTTTGAAACTACAACAAATACACGTAGCATACAACTTGGATTTTTGGCCAATACTTTTTGGTCGGAAGTTCAAATAAGAAGATAGCAATTGCTTTAGCAGAGATTAACCATATCATATTAAGCATTCGCACTTTGAAGCGTTGGGTACGGCCAGCGACAAAGACGCCTTGCTTTACGAAGGTCTGCAAGCATTTAAGTTAATTTGTTAAAATGTTATCGACGTCAAAAATTAATTTCAACTATTTCTATTAGTTTCACATTTTTTTCCAATTTTGTTAACAGGAGTATGAAAACACACAAAAAAAAATACATTTAGAGCAGATATAAAATTTTTGATTAATCGTGAGTTAACTATTGAAGTCATGCGATTAATTACAATTAAAAAATGTAATTGTCTGATGTCCCTAATTTTTTATAATCTTTTCTTTTTTTAATTAGGGGCATCAGGCAATTAATTTTTTTAATTGTAATTAATCACATGACAACTAGTTAGCTCAAGATTAATCACAAATTTTATATCTGTTCTAAATGTACAATCAGTTTTTTTTAATAGGTTTTCATACTCTTGTTAACAAAAGTGGAAACAAATGTGAAACTAATAGAAATAGTTCAAATGAATTTTTGACGTCTATAGCCATCAATGGCAGTGAATGAGTTAACTAGTACATTTATGTTTCCAGAATTATTATTTACACATTCATACATTCAATTCAATGGCCCTAATACGCCGTAGTACAAACCGCAAAAATACGTTTTTTTTCTTTAACCCGCTAACAAACCATCTGTTGTGTTCCCTGATGACAACACTAGGTGGCGGTGTTACTCTACATATACCATTGAGATGGTAAGAGAAGGAAAGGAGTTATAAAATGGCGACTACCAATGTGTAGGTCATGGCGCAGTCGCCTCTCCTCTCAATAATTAGCAAATTGACAGAATAATAAAGAGAAATAATCATAAATTGCATCATGTTAGTTAATTTTCACTTGTCATCAGCTGATGCGTCTCAAATATAGACTGATTCTCCCATTCCCCTTTTGGCCTTTATTTTCAACAACATAATTTAAGCGGATAATAAGGCTAGCAATGTCCTTTGAGGACAGCTTTACTAATAAGGGGTATGATTGCTAAATAATATTACAAACATTCGACTTTTCAGGTCCCGAATCCCGATCTAGTTTAAACACTATTGTTGGTTTTGTGCTTTTAGACTATCGGGCCAAGAGAGGGCTGGCAGGTGTACAGCTCGGCCCAGGATGCCGACGGGCGCTGCATCTGCACTGTTGTGGCCCCAGAACAAAATCTGTGCTCCAGAGATGCTAAGAGCAAGCAGCTCCGCCATCTTCTAGAGAAGGTAAGCGACGGTTTAAAACTCTTCCTGGTGTTTGTTTTAATCAGCCATATTGGCATGACCATGTTGTTGCGACTTGTTGGGTTGTAGGTGCAGAACATGTCTCAGTCCATTGAGGTGCTCAACCTGAGAACCCAGAGGGATTTTCAGTATGTGATGAAGATGGAGAACCAGATGAAAGGCCTGAGGACCAAATTCAGACAGTTTGAGGATGACAGGAAATCTGTCATGGCCAGAAACTTCCAGGTCTAACATATTCAATTTCTAATTTCTCTATATAAACTGTATATTATTATTACATATTTTTTACCGTCCGCCATTTAGGAGCTTCAAGACAAGATGGACGGTCTGAAGCCATTGATTCCAGTGTTGGAGCAGTACAAAATGGATGCTACACTCATCTCTCAATTCAAAGAGGAGATCAGGAATCTATCAGCAGTGTTAACAAGCATTCAGGAGGAAATTGGAGTCTACGACTATGATGAGCTCTATCAGCGGCTCCTGCGACTGGATAACAGGCTCCGCAGCTGTATGGGCAAATTAAGTGAGTGAAACACTATTAAAGTTTCAGAGTTGGCAAATCCACGTCCAGAAAGTAAAAACTCTGCCACAGTTTGGCTTTAGCCCCCTGATGCTAGCTAGCTAACTAGCTAGCATCAGGGGGGATTTGCTAAGGAGCTAGCTAGCAGGTAAAGGAGCACCATGCTAGCTAGCATCAGAGGGGATTTGCTAGAAAGCTAGCCAGGTAAAGGAGCACCATAGGAGCTAGCTAGCTAGCATCAGGGGATAAAGCCAAACTGTGGCAGAGATTTTACTTTCTGGACCTGGATTTGCCACCTCTGTATAATTTTAGTACACATTCACACAGCTTGTAACTGTAATTCATCATTAGTTGTGACCTTCAGATCTTTCGTAAGTCCGCATATTTGTTGCATATTTCTTTTGCCAGGTCTTCCTATTTTAATTCAGTCAATATGTTGTATATCTAATTGATATTCTTAGGAAATGTCATAGCATCCTCCATAATGGTGCAATCTTGATATGTAACGAGGACAGGCCCTCTCCAACAGCAGAAGCGTTCTGAAACACCGATTTGAAAAATCTGACCTAATCCGATCCAGCACTTTCATTTGACTGCTGTTTTTCTTTATTAACAGCATGCGGGAAGTTAATGAAAATCAATGGGCCTGTTACAATAAAGACCTCTGGAACCCGCTTTGGGGCATGGATGACTGATTCACTTGTATCTACAAGACACAACAGAGTGAGTTAAAGGGTCTCTTTTTTAATTATTAGTCACACAATTTCATGTGTTTATTTGATTTATTTTGTTTTTTGTTATACAGTGCTCAGCATACGAGTACACCCCCTTCGAAAAATTTGAAGACAATATTCAATATCTCAATGAACAATTTCCCAAATTTTGACAAAATATTTTCTGTAGAATATGCGCTTAACTCAACATATATAAAAATAATAATAACAATTTTAGTCGCCTGATGCCCCTAATTTTTTATATTTTTTTCTTTTGTTTTTTTAAATCGCGCCAGGCAATTAAAAATGTTTAGATTAATTAATCGCTTGACTTCAATAGCTAACTCACGATTAATCACAAATGTTATATCTGCTGTAAATGTACAATAAAAAAATTTCTAGGTTTTCATACTCTTGTTAACAAAAGTGGAAAAAAAAATTTAAACTATAGAAATAGTTAAAATGAATTTTTGACATTTATAGCCATCAATGGCAGTGAATGAGTTAATCGCAATATGCAAAATAGCGTCGGCTATGATTGGCTGTTAGCATCTACAATGCATCCCCAAACCCGTCTTGCAAATTGAACAAACAAAAAAATAAAGAAATAAAATCAATTGCAATACACATTTAACATATTCACAGAATAGTTTGATCAAATCCCTTTATGTCCCTTTAATACTGTATTGTTGTAATCTACTGTATTGTGCTGATTTTTATACAGTGATTTCACTGAAAAGTTAAAGTGCACCTGCCCAACCTATTTATCAAAATAACCCTTCACCCATCCATCAAACCTACCCACTGTCTGCCCACTCATCTGTCCAAACTCAATCATCCATCCCTCAACAATCCATCAATCCTACCTTTCCATCCGCCCAACCCTACCATCCATCTACCCAACCCGTAGGTTTGGTACATGGACGGTTATACCAACAGTAAGATCGTCCGAGAGTTCAAGACAATGGAGGACTTCACGGCAGGGGTGGTGGCTCGCACTTACAGCCTTCCCTTCAAATGGGAGGGAACCAATCACATCGTCTACAACGGCTCACTTTATTACAACAAATACCAGAGCAACATTATCGTCAAGTACAGCTTTGAGACAGGCACCGTGCTAGCCCAGCGAGCTTTGGAATTCGCCGGCTTCCACAACATGTACCCGTACACGTGGGGAGGGTACTCGGACATCGACGTCATGGCGGATGAACTGGGAATGTGGGTGGCGTATGCCACCAATCAAAACGCTGGAAACGTTGTCATCTCCCAGATCGATCCGGACACTTTGCAGGTCTTAAACACTTGGAACACAGAATACTCCAAAAGGAATGCGGGGGAGTCATTCATGATCTGCGGGACGCTCTATATCACTAACTCTCACCTATCTGGAGCAAAAGTCTACTACGCTTACTCCACAAAGACTTCAACGTACGAGTACATAGACATTCCATTTCTCAACCAGTACTTCCATATGTCCATGCTTGACTACAATGCCAGAGAGAGAGTGCTGTATGCCTGGAATAACGGACACCAGGTCATATTTAATATTACCCTGTTCCATGTCATAGAAACAGATGATGGCTCTAAAAAGTGAGCAACATTTGTGGTTAACAAACATCATGGCTGGTAGTGTGATACATTTTTCCTTTAACTTCAAGACTCTGGAATAGAGCACGGAAACCTGTATCTTAATAGTTTAATTGGAAAACATCCATCTATACATCCAACCATTTTCTAGTGGGAAGTGAACTTATTTTGCCTGCACGGGGGTCAGGCAAAGTGAACAACTACACCATCAATGGCTCTTAAAAAAAAAAACATGTTACAAATTTTTACACCTTTTCCACAAGTGATAATCACACTAGTTACAGTACCGGTATATGCCATTGCTATGTATTGTATATGCGTATGCATGCCTAATGTGCATTATATTTCTATTGCCCTGTTTTGTTTCTAGTGATTGCTATGGCTGCAAGTTATCATTTTTATTATTTTGTGTATTATTTGGGTGTATTTCTAATAAAATATTAGGTGAAAGGAGTAGAACTTTTATTTACCATTAAAACTCTTGATTCCTTAATTCTGTTTATTATTATTATTATTATTATTATTATTATTATTGTGGAATGCTGACAGCATTCCCAGTTATGTTGTTTCTAACCTTTATTATTATTTCAGGTACTTTTTATTCTCCACACTTTACCGTGCCAAAACTCCCACGATACATCCCTTCAAATTTCAACTTGCTTCAAAAATTCATATCTTCCTCGAAATATATCGTCTGATTCCAGATTACTTAAAGTTTTCGATTTCATGTTAAATATCAACTTTTCCCCATTCATTTCTAATGGGAGGGACTCTGACGTTTTTGACTGGGAGGCGATGGCTCGACAGATTGCAGTTTAAGTTTTCTTTTTATTCATTTATCATTACACTACAATTAATAATTTGTAATTTTCACATAATTTATCTTTCAATTTACTTCATAAGCATTCCGCATGCATTCAAATCAGCAATCAGCTTTCAGCATTTACACGCAATTTCTAAAGAAATTGCACTTTGTCTAGTTATATTTTTGTAGTAGTAGTAGCAATGATTATTATTATTGTTTTTATCTTTATATAATGCACATATATTTACAAATTAATATATGTATTTATTACAAGGATCCGCCCCGAGCCCCTTCTCATTTGCTAAATGGTGACATATGAGGTTGGACAGCAGTCTCCGCAGACGATGATGTTTGCAGTTGTCGTCGTGAGCTGCAGCGAGAGTAGAGAGCAGGTGGAAGACAGTTTTAATGAAGGTCTATGGCTGAAAGATAAAATACCCGTGTGAATGAAACTGAGGCCATTGGAATGTTAAGAGTACATGGGAGAAGGCGCTGGAGGTGGAGAAGAGAGCGGCAGGCAGGATGGAGCAGATGGAGGACAGTGTCACGGATGATCTGTGACAGAAGAGCGCCGGCTGAAGCGAATGGAAAGCTAATGAGAGCAGCCATGTTTGATGGGTTGGAGACTGACTAGAAGACAGCATACAGAGTTGGAGCCGGCAGAGTTGAAGATTGTCTTTGCGTGTGACGAGGATGCACAGAATCAGGAATGAACTCAACGGAAGGACAGCACAAACTGAAATGTTTGGAGAGGCCATTTTGAGACGGTTTGGTTGTGAGCAGAGGATGGCGTTTGGAGGGTTCAACAAAAAAGGAAAGAAGTCAAAGAACATTCCATTTTATTAAAATGGACAAAATGGCGGCCTAGCCTCTAATAAGTGCCCAGTAATTTTTGAATTAGGTATCTATATGCCTCTGGCCAAAATGTGAGCAAATCCCAAGCATAATGTGACTTTAGTATGTGGCACTATTTAGGGTATATGATAGCTACTGATTTGGATGGTGGCAATGACCGCATTTCTCCTAAAATAGTGCGATTTTTGGATAGAGCTGGCTCAAGAAGCACTTCAATCAACCCAAGGGTGCGGTAAGTACCCTTTGTAAGCAAATGCATGACAGCAAGCATGCCTACGCCTACCCACACACCTGATTATTATTTTGTGTAAGAGCTGAACTTTTCATCAACCACAAGTACTTGAGCAGCATAAAGTTAACCAAAAATGAGTTTTCATTGAATCCAAAAAAGTTTCATTTGATTGGTATTGATCTTTTGACTTTTCCTAGCGGTGCACAACATATGGAGTACTGTACTTATTAACCCTGAGGCAAGTTTGAATCGGCTGCGTGCCACGCACTCCCATTGTACCAACTCAGACAGCTTGATTATTTCCGCCTTGTGCATGAATTTACTCCCAAAGAAACTTTGAGGCGTAACTGAAAATTCCGCTGAACAACGTGAATTGTATCATTTAAAAGCAAACTAATATACGTCAAGCTGTACATGTCAAATTATATCTAGGATGACCAGACATCCTGTTTCAAACGGGATGGTCCAATTCTACCCGCCACAGTCTCATTTTTTAGTCTTATGTCCCGACTCCCGGCGGATTTTGCCAGTCCCATTGTTTTGTCTCACTTTTACGCAAGCCCCCCCATTTTGTTTTGTTATTGTTTGGTCCCGTCAGGAATCTAATTATTTGAGCTATGTGCATGTCAATCACCCAGTTGACATAGCGATTCATACGATAAATCAATTAAAAAGGCATTTAACTGTTAAATCGCTAGCAAGCGTGTTTTTGTCCTACGGGAACTCGAGCTACTTCCTGCTTCTGGAAATCATGGGAAATGTAGTCCTACAAGCTTAATGTTGCAATGCAAATTGAGTTTATCCGGCGGCATATTTCCATTGTTCCAATGCGGGACTGGCACAAGGTAAATAGCACGCCCTGCTTCTGATAGTTGCTGAAAACGGGCAAAGGTTAGATAATGGTGAGTGCTTGCTTATTTACAGCTGCTGAACGACTGTCATCCAAGATATATTTAGCATTAGCTTAAGTGATAACACAACCAGATTGACTAGCGATTAAATCTGTTAAAATTGTAGTTCCTGGTGAGAATTTATTGTATATTTGATTTTCAGAAAGTATAGTATCTTTTTTTTAAAACGGTGAAGGTAGGTTTCAAATTAACATTTCTTTTGCTAGCTACCCTCGATTCTACAGCATTCACGTTTGTTGATGTTACCTTGGTGGCTAGCCCTCCTGTTATCTCATTTATAGTCAAATTTTGTCTGTTTGTCTTACATTCTAATCTTATTTTAATATCACATAAGAATTCAGCAGGCGTGTTTCAGCTTAACAAAATAGCAAAAAAATTAAATAGCAAGAAAAATAACACCCATCACACAAAATGGTGAACCCAACTGGACTGTATGGATTCAAAATGAGGATTTGGTGCTTGCCAAGATGAGACAAGTCGGTAGAAGGCAAGGGTATAATGAAAGCTGATTGGTGGAAGGAGCTGTGATGACTAAAATAATCAAATGAATAGAACATTAATCGCAAACTTAAAACTGAAGCTCCTCCCCTCAGTATTTGCAATCTTCCCAGAATACAAACAAGACTAAATTAAATGAGTCTCAAGATTGAAAACACAGTCATTTTTCCTCAAGATTCAATCCAATATAAAAAGTGCCTGTCATTGCAAATATTGATGAGCGCCCACATATGTATTTTCATTTTGGAGCCGATGTTATTCTTTTGGCCAGCCGCCACGGGACATCAATATGTTTCACATGCGCATACGTCCTGACAACATTCCGACTTAATGTGCTGTCTCAGCTGAAATCTGTTTTTTGGTTACATTGATTTCTGTCAGATAAATGGAAGACACAAGAGGCATCACTGTCACTGGACTTTGCAAGTATATTTTAAACTTTGCCAAAGCCGCATCATGAAGAAATGACTGTACTTACTGCATATTGATAACTTCCTATGTCGCAGTTAGGTAAATGTGAAGTTTTTTCAACAAATTTATACTATTGCTCAGTCCACACATGTAGGTGTTATTTATTTTTAGTTTTTTGCAAATTCTTGACCAATCTAAAGTGCCGTTTGAGCAAACATGATGATTCTGCCTGACGCTAGTGATATTATAAATGTTTGTTTTATAATTTTTATTTTATTTTATTTTATTATATATTATTATTGTTTTTAGTTTTTTTAATGTATTTATTTTTATTATTTTCATGAGGACAGTTTTTTTGTGCTAAGAGTGGTGAGGGAAAAAAAAATTTGATATACATCTGGATATGTAAAGAGGTGTGTGACAAGTACCTTGCATATTAAAATTAATAGGGGCTGAGTAATTCATATGTTAATTAAATGTGACTATGTTGACACTAGTGTACTTGATATTCTGTGCACACCCCACACTCAAGTGGTGTGTCATGTTTTGGGAGTAAATTCTAGTTGCGATTACTCCCAGTAAAACACAAAGAACAAACACGGGAGGAATAAAACACACAACACTGAAGACTACGGGGAATCACGATGAAAGCTATTTAACATTTGACAGCAACAACAAACTGACAGACCGAAAGAAAGCAAGGACCTAAATACAAATTGATGAGACAACGAGACTCACCTGGACAAGACGTGAGAGGCTGGAGGCAGCTGATTGGTTGGCGCAAGGAGCAGGGATGACGAGAACAGGTGGAGAAAGAAATCTAATAGAAAGAAATGAAAAAGGGAAAACAGGAAAATGACAAGATGATTTGGAAGTGTGGAACTGCCAATGTGGAATAAACATTTTTGACTGGCGAGTACCCAATACCCTGTTGCATTATGGGGGGAAAATGCCACTGAGTCAAAGCAACAAAACAGGATTAAACAAAGTATCCACATACTATATGACTTGACTGCACATTTCATTACTGTGAAGGATTAGCCTACTAGTAGTCACTGTGCCAGTATGGGACTTTGGCACCTGTCCCCAAAATCCCGCCGTGCATCATAGCGCATCCTCGGGATTCAGCGCTGAGCAATGTAATCATGTTAAATAGGCGAGCAGATGTTGTGGGAAGCTGCGCAGGTTTACCTCACAAACACTGCAGAGTTTTGATAATGGACATAAAAGCCCCTATTGCATGTATTTTTAATGATTATACTTTATTGAATGATGTTCATGGGATGTGATTGTGTTGTCGGTTTAGCCATAGTCTTGTAAACAACATTTATTGGTGTTTTTAGGCGCGGATTCTCTAAATGAAAAAGTGCTACCAATTTGTTGTAATATTGAAATGCCACAGGTACTAATTTGATTTGTAGATTGTTTTCCCCTTTATTGGTCAAAATGCGGATTACTTTAAAGCAGAATTGGCAAATCCAGGTCCACAAAGTAAAAACCCTGCTACAGTTTGGCTTTAGCCCCGGGTGCTAGCTAGCTAGCTCCCTAGCTAGCTCCCCGGGTGCTTGTTTACCTACTAGGGAGCTAGCTAGCTAGCACGAGAGGCTTAAGCCAAACTGTGGCATGGTTTTTACTTTCTGAACCTGGATTTGCCATCTCTGCTTTAAAGTGTGCCCACTTTACTATCCTGTAATTGTGCTTTCATCCACTGAGTAGTGGAATACATTGTGGTCATCTATGGACATATTATTCTAGGTTTCTTTTTTCCTTTTCTTATTTTTGTAGCCTTTGTAATATGTCCTTTATTATTATTATTCTTATTATTATTATTATTATTATTAGTGTCACCAGCTATTATTCTAGTCTTCTGTTCCTACTCGCCTGTGTCATGCATCATCTAAAATGTACCACAAAATGGCCGCCATAACTTACACCCTTGGGTTTTGTTTCGTTTTAATGTTAAATTCACAATGTGATTTCTCTAGAAATGAAACACGTTGTTCTTCATGGTCTGCGAAAGAAGCCTACAAACAAGAATGCGCTTGCGCTATTGATAAAATATATTTTAAATGAGAATCTGTGATTGAATGAATATTGAGTAGTGAAAAGGCATTCAATTTACAACTAGGGATGGCAGTAGACTCCATCTTAATACACATTTCACCATGAATAATACTTTGGCCATCATATTTCTCTCCCAGGCTAATAAATCACAAAAAGGTGGCCATGTCCAGCCTGTCACATTATGAGCATGAGAATAATAAGAAAAAGCCTTTCCCATCATTCTTTGCCTTTGGGCCGTGCTGAGTTGCTTGGTTGGTGTGCGTGAAAAGTAAGAAACTGATTGAATTGAGAGCATATTTCTATGCCTCAGTCTCTCAGGTACACTCATATTCTACTACAGAGTGAAAACAGCAGGCTAGCTCTAGATTTCTGATTAAATATAAAAAAATATATCGTCATAAAGGCACCCCGCCACCCTGTATTATCAGTACGGATTCAGTTGTTCATTTCTCAGAGTTGGCACCTCTGAAAAGAACATCAGAATGGTCACGGAAAGCCATTTCTCACTGTATTTCTCTCATTAACCACATATAGAGCTGCAGGTATTTGCAGCAAAACACTGGGGAAGTGTGCTCATTTTTTATGCTGTCTTGTGCTGTGTTTGAGCAATCTAGTTGGAGAGTGGATATCGAGGGAAAGTTTTCCTGAGAGTTGTGCTGGATAGCAATCATTTAGCCTCGGGCTCGTTTGCAATCGCTCAGGTCACCTTGACTGTTAGGGGTAGACTTAACATTAGCCAAACACAGGCTATGACCTACGGCCCACAAAACACTAGCTGTTATTTTGGTTTTTGTAATTAATAATAATAATAATAATAATTTGTAACTAATTTTGTTAGTTAAATGTGTTAGCTATATTTGTTACAAACGTGGCGTTTCAAATTATTTGTTAGCATTGAGCCAGCAGACATTTTAGCTACAGTAGGCTTGTTAGCATTCAGATAAGCTACTGTAATATAACTTATTCTTTTCAGAGTAGGCAAGTGTCAGTGTTGCTGCACAGTTTCAATGTGAACATTTGTTACCTAAAGGTTTAGAACTACCTCAGCGTTGCCGCTGAATTTGTCAGCTAAATTCATTAGCTAAGTTTGTTACAAAAGTATGGCGTTTCACATTATTTGTTAGCATTGAGCTAAGCAGGCTATGCGTTCAGGTAAATACAAAATGTGTCTTCTTTTTTTTTTATTGAAGAACTGTTCATAATCTAACAAACTGCACACACATGCTCGGAGGGGGGCGGAAAACTGATTAATGAGGTTCTTCCATTGAAAGCAATTACTATTGTAGCATAGAAGATTGGGTGGATATTCATCACAAAGATATGAGTACTGGAGCGGTCAAAATGGTAAACTATATTAAAGGTTGATTAATGTTCTTACTAATTACACTTAAAGTGATGAGATGGTTCACTTGTGATAATAATCCTTAAGAATAATTTCAAGGACTTTATGTAGTGGAAATTCACACTTTTTTAGTTCATAATACCGTAGCTCAAAAGTGCTCAACTGTGGGGAAAAAAAAGGTGACCTTTGAACTCACACGGGCAATTTGACAGACAGAAGCTCAAAGGCAAATTTTTCCCATTACAGCATGGTACTGATAAGATGCATATCAATTGACTGTCCATCATCGTATCTTATCGTATTTTGCCTCAATTTCTTCTACTGAACAAAATTGAAGTCGCGTGCAAGCAAATTAAATGAGCGTCGATTAATCACATGATCTTTTGAAATGTATTAAATGTGTTTACATTTTTGAATGGTAGTTAACACTTTACTTACTCTTGTCTTAATGAAGCTCCTCACGAAATAATCCACTCTCCTCGATAGCTATCGCCTTTAGAGGTCATTTATGGTTTTACATCTCCCTTAGAGATCAGGCTGACTACTCGCTTATCTAATAGGACCTCTCTCCGAAAAAAATGTGCTGTCGAGGAATTTCTTCAAGTCCTTCCTGAGTGCTGGCACTGCAAATAATAGTGAAAGCGCCTGACGTCACACAAATGTCAAACTTTTTGACAGCGTGTCAAACATAAGAAGCGTCAGTGATGAACTCTGACATCCGTTGCCCTTTCATCAACACGTGACCGAGTGGCTTTGTAAATAAACCATGGATGATGGGACGACACGCACACACATATGCTCCAAGAAGCCTCAGGCAATGTTGCGAGGATCTCTAACTGACAAACCCAAAGGAGTTACCTGTGCTTGAAACAGCAATGGAGTTACTTAAACCATACGGCATTTTTTATTTTATTTTTTTTATGGATGTTGTTGCTCCCTTGGAGAATAACACCAAAAAGTTAACATTTAATATTCTATACAATATTTCTGATCATAGTATTCTGAAATCATTAGCCTTAACTACCATAACAAAATCAAAAAGTCTCTATTGCATATTGACTTTTTCGGGACAGTGTGATGAAATTCGCAGCAATGAAAAGCGCATGATCCTACACTGCAGTAGATAGTTTTTAAAGACGTTTTAATGAGGACGCTGAATGAAGGGAGCTCATTTAAATGAGATCCAAGTAAAGCCAAGTTACAAAAAAAAGTGAGATGCTGAAATACTGCAACAAATTGCATCAGTGAAGCTTAATGAAACTCCTGAAAGTGTTTCATCTAAAAACCGTATCAAATGATTTCCTCGAATAGTGGCATCTCGACTGATAGAAAATTATCATTCAATGCATCAATTTTTTTTTTTAATGAGTTGAATCTGAATATTCTGAATGTCTGTTTTAATGCCGATGTCTTATTACAGACAAAATGCAGCTTTTACACAAACTGGTTTAGATGGACTCAACGGCGCCCCTGCTGGTTTTAGCCAAGTACCGCACAACAGTTGGCCTCACTTGTTTTAACCCTCCACTTCAAACTGACCTAATTTTAAGTTTCTCTAAAAGTATGTCACCACTTCTAAATATAAAATTGTTGCATTAATATAAATTATTTCTTTTGGGGTTCGGATGCTTTTGGATCATGAAAATTCCCTGTGTCAAATTGACCCATTTAAAGTACAAATAGTGTAAGGGCTTAAGTGTTATCAAGTATAAATATCAACTCAATGAGCAACCATTACAATTAATCGTGAGTTTTTAAAAAATAATAAAAAATCCAATATTTTTGCCTCATTAAATAAAAGCATTTTAAATGGGTTAAAAAAATATTTATTTTTAATGTTAGACACTTTGGGGAAATTATTTAATTAAATAATTAATTTAATGGATTAATAAACACCATAGCTGCACATGAGAAAGAAAATATAGATTTCAAAAGAAGAAGAAAAAACTTTATTTGAATTATGCTTTTGCTGGCCTAATTTGGATTTATTCTTTAAAAATAAATAATAAATATTGACACTTTATAGCTCATTATACATGTCCGAGTCAAATTGACACATTTTAAAGTGTGTGTGTGTGTGGGGGGGGGGGGGGGGGGTATTGCAAATTTATTAATTTAACAAATTTACCTAGACACAATATTGATATTCCTGTGAAACAAAATCTAGAATAAAAATATATATTTATACTAAGAATTTTTTTTTGTTTCGTCTTAATTTATCAAGCACACCAAAATCAGTCAATCAAGCAATTGCCTATTGTTTATATATTACAATGTCTTTTGATAAACGCCTACCTGAGCAGCTTTCAATGAAGCAAATATTTGACATAATTTTGGACCCTTCAACCCAGCAGAAAATATCTGCTCAGGCACTGAAAACCAGCCGAATCCCATCTGTATACACTCAGAACCAAAATAATAATTTGTGATTTCACAATTTTGACCTTGACCTAGAGCACAAAGTGGAGGGAAAAAAAAGTTCTGTTTGTAAAAATGAATTATCTTTATTCACCACTTTGTTAATTGAAAATAGTTGATTTGCATCTTTGCATATTTAGAAGAGCTCTAAAGTTAATACTTAACAACTATTTATTTACTAATTAAATTTTTAGTACATGCCGCGGGCCGCTTAAAATTGGACATCAGTCCACAAATGGCCCCCGGGCCATAGTTTGGACACCACCGCTCTAAAATAACAGCATTAATTACCAAAATAATTTTCATCAAACGGTAAATTATATGTATTATTAATTGTTAGCCATTCATTTTCATATTTTACACCAAAATGATCAACTCAAACTTCAGTTACAATATTTTATTGAATTCCTGACCAGAAAAAAAAATGTTAAAATGTTATGTTGTTCATTTCTGCGCCGCATCACTAATAAATGTCTGCTTCTCTACAGTTGGACACTATATGAGGAATACAGTGTTTGCACTCAAGTCTTTATAGTAAAGCAGCAGTAGCTGGAATTTCCCATTTTTCTCCTAGCAGCAGTGAAAACTGAAAAAGAAAATAAAAATAATAAAATTCATCCTTGAGAGACGTTAAATGTGTGAACTGAAAGAGACGGTGGGGGGGGCATCTGAGAAATGCTGAAGTTTAACTTGAAATGATTTCTCCTCGTCTTTCTTTGACAGCCTTTCTTTCTGCCCACTTTGAACTCCTCTTTGTAGAATTTTCCGTTTTTTTTTTTTTTTTTTCATAAAGACGACTTTGCCCTTTTTCCTCATCCTTTTTCAAAGTCGTTCAATTCTGAAATTGTCTTTTTGTGTGTGGTTCTTATCACCCAAGCTAAACCTTACACTTCACATGTTCTTCACCTAATAGCTGCCAGCACAGGCGTTTATTCTTTTCGTTCCGTGAGGTACCAAACATCATAAAAGAGCAGCTTGCACTTCCCAAAGTTTGTCTTTTATATCTCCACCTCCTCTGACATTTACAACGTGCGCTAAGTTGCCCTGAAGGTCATTTCCATTTCCTCCTTTTGACTTGCAGCCTCCCCTTCACCCGTTTTCTCTCAGTTCACTTAACGAAGTAATCACGGGAGCACCTCATGCAAACCAGGTTGGGATTTTATTTAGCACTAAACTTCCACTGTAGACTGCAAAATATTTGATTGGATATGCTACTGTTATCAGTATGCCTTTGATTGAAGTCACGGTTATTCACGTGGAGTAGAGTTCTCTATCCAGCTGTTTTCTGTACCACTTTTCCAAACTGACTCCAGGCAAAAAACATACTACTCCCTGTTTTGGGCAACAGACAATCACAGGGCACAAAGATGGTAAAGAAATTACTAAAGCAAAACGATTATTTGGAGAGAAACAACCCTGAAAATTAGGGGTGTCAGGTGATTAAAATTTTTTATTTGAATTAATCGCATGGCTTCAATAGTTAACTCACGATTAATCGCAAATTTTATATCTGTTCTAAGTGTACAATTACTTTTTTTGTTTTTACGTTTTCATAAGTGGGGGAGGAAATAAACTAATAGAAATATGGCTGCATCTTTTAGTGATTGATACAGAATTTCAGAATTCATCAAATTGAGTTAAAATTTAAAATATCTACTGTACTGTAAAGAAAAACGAGTGTGATATTGACTTGTGTTGAGGTCATTTTTCTGCCTCTAGGTGGCATTATTGTATTTGTAAGACTTTGGTGACAGCTTGCATGGCTTCAATAATTAACTCACGATTAATCACACTTTTTTTTTATCTGTTCTAAATGTAAAATAAAAAAATTACCGAAGTTTTTATACTCTTTATTTAACATAAAAGTGTGAGGGGGGGGTATTAAACTAATAGAAATATGGCTACATGTTTTAGTCATTGCTACATAAAAAGAATAAGAATTCATAAAATTGAGTTTAAATTAAAAAATATGTACTGTAATGTAAAAAACAAAAATAGAGTGATATTGATTTGTGTTGGTCATTTTTCTGCCACTAGATGGCATAATTGCATTTGTAAGACTTTGGTGAGAGCTCGCATGGCTTCAATAGTTAACTCACGATTAATCGCAAATTTTATATCTGTTGTAAATGTACAATAAAAAAAATTCCCAAAGTTTTCAGATTTTTTTTAACATAAAAGTGGGAAAAAATATGTTAAACTAATACAAATAGGGCTGCATCTTTTAGTCATTGATAGAGTAATTTCATAATAATTCATAAAATTGAGTTAAAATTAAAAATATGTACTGTATTGTAAAAAAATGAGTATTGATTTGTGTTGGTCATTTTTCTGCCACTAGATGGCATAATTGCATTTGTAAGACATTGATGACAGAAAATTAGCTTGTAGTCATGAGCTAGCATTCTAATTAATTGTTATAAGGTGAGTTTTAAAGAGAACTTGACAAATGCCTAATTGTGGTCTAGTGGTGAGCTCATCACTCTCACATACACTCAAGAGGCTCTGGGTTCGAATCTCAGCTCCTGGCCTTCCTTCCGCTATGGAATTTGCATGTTCTGGCTGAACTTGCGTGGGTTTTCTCTAGCTTCCCTCCCACGTTCCAAAATATTTTGGAATTGTCCTTAGGTGTAATTGTGAGCATGAAAAGTTCTCGCCTGAAGTCGAACCTGATTGGCTCCAGTTACCAGAAGACCGCATGAGGACAAGCAGTAATGAAATGCATGGATGGGTAATAAAAGTGTACTTTAGAACAGTTAGCATGTAATCATGAATTAAATAGATTAATGTATATAATCTAGCAATCTCGTTAAACCAAGATTACTTATTACTCTAGTTAACGAACTTGATCAAAGATCTCTTTGTTCCTTTTTATATTTCATCCAATTGTCCCTCTGATACTAGTTTATCTGTTGAAAGGGAAGATGGTTTATCTTAATTGTCCTTTTAGAGGATTTAATTAGTGATGTTGTTAAACAGCACTGAGATTTTTATTGTAATTCATTATGCTACGGATTGACTTGATCGGTTTTGGTTGTATACATCAAGAAGGGTGACATAATAATAAAAACAGATTGATATCTCCTTATACAGTACAAGGGAAAATTTCATGTGCGCGCACACATTAATTCAAGCAATATAATGCAGCATTAATTATTTAACAGGCCCCAAGCATATGCAAGTGGGCAACGTGCTAAAGTGTAGAACAAAATGTGGCCCACAGAATGAATAATGTATTTATTCAAATGCACAATATATGCTGTAAATCAAACGGCCACATTGTCATCAATTTGAATTATGATAGCCAGTACAAGAGCTGTATCAAACAATCTGTTTTTACACAGGTAATCATTTCCAGTTGTATGTTTTTTATACAAACAGTTGGATCTCTGGGAGACCTGCCCACTCACCAAGTGTAGAGAAGATCAACAAATTCATTCGTTATTCGTCCATTTCTGAAAACGTATGCGTGAGCCTTCTGCACTTCCGCCCAACAAAACATGCCACATACATCCGACTTCCGGGTTTCCGTCCACTGATGGCCGCGTTCCAACACTCGCACCCCCATGATGGACAGGAGCAAGCAAGCCGCAGGGCGCCAAAAGCTGATGTGTGAAAACCAGGAAGTCGAAAGTCCCGCCTCCTCCGTGGCATATACCCCATAATGTCTCCTGGAAACTATTATGTCTCTTGTTGGTCAATGTGTTAACACTTAATCATGATCTTTTTGACTGGGATTGAAAAAATACAACCTAACTGTATTCCACTCCAACATGGCTCAGAGGCACTAGCATTCGTCTCCAGCAGAGGGCAGTATTATTCCACATGGAGAAAGGTGTGAGGCATGAGACGTTGGATCGAAGTTACATATTTAAGAAAAGAAGAAGAAAAAAAGAAAAACTCACCTCAAATAAATAAAGTAGCCCATTAAGCTTCTTCGAGACTGATTTCTTCTTTCTGTTCTTGTACTTTTAGTGGAAATTTCTAGAAAATAATAAATGTGCTCCAATGCATCATACAATAAAGATGTTGCCTACGTGGATCACAAACAGCCCCCTAGCGTATTAAATATCGGTGATAATATAATAGTATAAGGTGGTGTAATGATTACCTTACAATTTTAAGGCTTTCTCCATGTACTCTGGTTTCCTCCAAAATAGTAAAAAATAAATCAATAAATAATTTAAAAAAATAATGCACATCCGGGTATGTACGGAAGCATATTGCATTCACTTGGGAAAAAAATATTGTTTTTTTTTACTTTATTTTTCTAGAGCTTTGTATTTTTTTCTGTTTTTCAGAATATTTGTTTCTGTTTTACTAAATATTTTTTTCTGTCAAAAAAATATTCAGAAAAACAGGCTGAAAAAAAAATATTCAGAAAAACAGGAGGGGGAGGGGATTATTTAAAAAAAATAGAAAAAAATATATTTGAAAAAAACAAGGGGGGGGGGGGATCTTAAAAAAAGAAAAAAAATCCGAAAAACAGAGCTGCTGTTCTGTTTTTTTTTTTTGTTGGATTTTGAGTTTTTTGTTTGTTTGTTTTTACCTCTGAACTCCAAGTGACTTGTTGCAGACTTGCTAATAGCATAAGCGGACCCTTTCCCGCATACCTCCATATGCAATAAGATGGTCATGTTTACTGACTGGCTCTCAATAAAGGAATGAATGTGTATACTGTATTGTGGTGGGAAAACCCCTTTAAAAAAAATATGTGAATGCAATACGCTTCTTCTCCTGATGAGTCACAAGACACTGGGGAGGGAAAGGGACCTACTTTGTTCAATTTGGACATATGTTCACATTTTAAGTTATTTTCAGGGAATAATAAATTTACACTGTCATATAAACCGTACAATTGTGTCAAAGTGTCAAGTGTTGTCCCATGACTATAGATATAATTAAATATCTGCAGAAATGTGAGCGGTGTACTCGCTGTAGCAAGACAACCGACAATGCAGGGGTGGGTTATCATTGATGTTCATTGAGTGTTGCCATAGAGAAGGAAATAGCCATTCATTGTCACGCATTTACAAATGTATGGATAACTGCTGTGGGTTGTCATTATTGACTCAATATAACCATCAGACAGGTCCAGATTGGAATACTTAACAGTTTATAGCCATATAAAGTCTGGTTATAATTGTAGCATCTGGAGTGGAGTTGTCTATCCATTTGTTTTCTTTACCACATATCCAAGAAGGCTTACTACTCCCAGATTTGAGCATTCAATCACAGGGGGCAAATATGGCAAAGAAAGACTAAAGAAAAACTATTATTTGAAGAAAAAAATATATTATTTGAATTGTATTGTATTTATTTTGATTATTTTTTTAATATCCTTTGATATCTATTTTTTTAAATACTCTTTGTCCTCAAAATAGCAAGACAATTTTTTTAATCATTTTTATACTGGTGCAAGGTCAAAAGAGGATTTTCAATATTAAATTTTTCATGTACCAAAATAACTTTTTTGATTTTATCAAGTGACCACCACAAACAAAGAGGATCATCCCACATGAGCCCCCAATTATTACATTTCCCCCCAAAACAGAGATATCTTTATTCACATATTTTTTGTTTGTCTATAAGAGAGAATGCACAATATCATGACAAGGTTTTGAGGAAAATATTTAATTGTCTTTGCGAAACATTACATAAAATGTCTTTTCTGTTAGTAAGTGCTTACCAGTCACATGTATGACAAAGCGCAAAAAAATACTGAAAATAAATCATAATAGGCCGATCACATAGTGTTGAGAAGCACTGAATAGCAGCTAGATAATTACAACAATTTCTGCACGTTTAAAAAATAAATAAATAAAAAAGCTTCAATTAATTCTATATCAATAAAGTGCTAAGACTTTCCTAAACTCCACAAGTGCTTATTCCAGGAAGGCAAAAAAATAAAAAATAAAAGTCAGGCTTGGCATCGGAAGTTGATCCTTTAAAAAGCTTCAAATCACTGACATGTCATTACTCAGTCAATGTCATTGTCCTGAATCTAGAGCTATTTTTAGCTCGCAAGGCCTATAAGGTGAGCAAAAGAGCATCTAATTGTAGGCACGTTATTGCTGCGCTCTACCAAAAAAGTCAAGCTGAACATGTTGAAGCAATGCATTTTAAGGTTTGTCTCATTGGAAAGCTGCATTTTACAAGCCAGCTGTGTAAACGGTACAGTGCTGCTGCTGTTGGAATGACTAAAATGTGAACTTTTTAAAACTATGAAGAACAAAAATAATGAAAAATACTGGTGTACCGACAATGTCCTGCAGCCAACAGACTAATGAAAGTTCACTTCCTACATCTCCTAACCGGGGTTCCGTGATGGCCTTGCTGGGCCCCCGCAGCTTTTGGATGCAACACAATCGCATCATCCTCTCTTGACTGCTGCTTGGCAAAATTCACAAACACCTAGAAAGAAACAGAATTGTGTTAGATTGGGGGGGTGGACACAATCAATATTTTCCCAACTGTTTTTTACCTGATCGAGAGTTGTCTGTGACACCGAGTAGTCCTCAATGTTGAGCTTGTCTTTGTTAGCGAGGACCATCTGAAAGATCCTTGCCAAGGATGAGGAGGGGATCTTGTACTGCAGGGTGTTGTAGTGTTTTTCCCTCTGGATGCAACCAGGGAAGGTGCTCTCCATGAAGGCTTCTGCCGGGTTCAGATCCGGTGCACCGCCTGCCTTGGAGGCTCTTATCTTCATGGTCACCACATACCCGTCGCCGAATCTGTGTTGGACCAAAAGGCAGATCAAGTCATTCAAAGATTTCTTTATGATTATAACCCGCCCGTCCGTCCGTCTTCTTCCGCTTATCCGGGGTCGGGTCACGGGGGCAGCAGCTTTAGCAGGGAAGCCCAGACTTCCCTCTCCCCAGCCACTTCAGCCAGCTCCTTCCGACGGGACCCCAAGGCGTTCCCAGGACAGCCGAGAGACATAGACTCTCCAGCGTGTCCTGGGTCGTCCCCGGGGCCTCGCGCCGGTAGGACATGCCCGGAACACCTCCCCGGGGAGGCGTCCAGGAGGCATCCGAACCAGATGCCCGAGCCACCTCAACTGGTTCCTCTCCTGATTATAATCCCTTCATACTAAATATGTCGAGTCAAAAAAGAAAGTGGTTGGATGAATATGTGCAATATGAATTCACATTTTAACGGAACGTATGGTGTTCCACAGGGTTCGATTCTAGGGCCTCTGATGTTTTCATTGTATTTGCTGCCCTTGGGTTCCATCTTAAGAAAAAAAAAAGCGGTGATTGTAAGCCTGAACCATGAAATATTTTTTGTAAATAGGAGTATTTATTGGTCCTTTTGAACAAACAAAAAAATAATAGTTTTGAAAATCAACTTCCACATATGACTTTCGATTGGTGCCATATTTGGTACAATGCTTTAAATGTGTACATATATAACTGTCAAAAATATAACACTAAACAGACATATCAAGCATTTTAGTTTTTCCAAAAATCTGAATTTCCCACTATTGACCAACTCTAGTCCAGCACAACTAGTTATCTAGCAAAACTAAAGGAAAACTAAAACTAAAATAAAAAAATATATATATAAAAAAAAAGAGAGAGCAATGATGATGACATGTCAAATCAGTAAAATTACTGAATGAACAATACTGAGCTCTACAGAAGAAGAAAAAAAAACTAAAGGAAAACTACTTCCAACAAGGTTAAGAACCACTGGATTAAAGTTGACTAAATTCATAATTGTGGGAATGCTGAAGCACATATGTTATTGTGATTTTTATTCTCCACACATTCTTTTTGATGTGTAACAACTCCCACATAATGCTTCCGATTAACACCGTTCAAATTTCAACTTGCTTCAAAAATTCACGCCTCTAGGGGTATATATCGTCTGATTTCACATTACTTACAGTATTCGCACAATTTAATGTTAAATATCAACTTTTCCCCAAAGTTAGCATTCAACATCAGATGACACTTTTCAAAATAAATACGCTATTAGCCATGATTTCAAAAAAGTCAAGTTAGTTCAAAGGTTGGAGCAATTGCCTTCCACCACGGAGTACCTGGGTTCAAACCCCGCTTGGACCATATTTGAGTACTTTAGCAATTTATCTTTCAATTTACTTCAAATCTTAGCATTCAGCTTTTCAGCATTCCCACAAAATTTCTGTAGAAATTGCTCTTCGTCTCGTTGATAATAATGTTCTATACAGTGTTCCCACCCAAGTCTGACCTACTTGTATTTGAGCTGCTGAATGGTCCCCAGACATTTGAAAGATCCATTCACCATGATGGCCAAACGTGTGCACAACGCCTCACATTCCTCCATGCTGCGAAAAAAGACAACTATTATGAGGAAAACTGTGCAGACCACATTTTATGAATACGCATATTCCCAGTTACCTGTGCGAGGTGAGAACGACAGCTCGTCTGTCCCGGATCACACTCACAATGGAGCTCCAGAGGAAGCGTCTGGAGAGTGGGTCCATGCCGGTTGTGGGTTCGTCCTTGTGGCGCGCAAAGAAACACGCGCCGTCATCTCGCAATGTAAACCAAGGCATTTTTGGGGGGAGGGCTCACCAGCAACACCAGAGCAGGGCAGCCAATCATGGCAATGGCTGTGGACAGTTTCCTGCGGTTGCCTCCGCTGTAGGTTCCAGCACTTTGGCCCGCATACTCGGACAGACCCAGCTTCTGAATGGCCCACTCGGCAATCTGCGCAATCAGACTTCAATCATTCAAGATGAATGGGCAATGTGAGTCGTGATTGTTTTACATTGCAGGGGTCATATTACGTAAAAGTGATTTTTTTCCCCCTTTAAATTGCTTGGAAACAAATGCACACCCATTAAGTATGACATAATAAATTAAAAATTTAATATAAATAAATACATTTAAATAATTATAAATTATTTTTAAATTATAAATAATTAAGATGAATGGGCAATGTGAGTCATGACTGTTTTATTTACATTACAGTTGACATATGTAAAAAATATTTTTTTTATTGCTTGTAAATAAATGTACACCTATTAAGTGTGACAAATTTAATAAAAAAATAAATAGAAATAAATAATTATAAATTACTATTCACTTATTAAATTATAAATAATTAAGATGAATGGGCATTGTGAGTCATGACTGTTTTACAATACATGGGGACATATGTAAAAATATGTTTTTAATTGCTTGTAAATAAATGCACACCCATTAAGTGTGACAAATTAAATTAAAAATTAAATATAAATAAATAATAGTAAATTATTATTCACTTATTCAATTATAAATAATTAAGATGAATGGGCAATGTGAGTCATGACTGTTTTACATTACAGGGGGGGGGATGCAAAAATTATTATTATTACTCCAGTTTTAATGCTTGTAAACAAATGCACACCTATTAAGTGTGACAAATTAAATAGAAAATTAAATCCAAATAAATAATATTATTCACTTATTAAATTATAAATAATTAAGATTAATAGGCAATGTGAGTCATGACTGTTTTACATTACAGGGGACATATGTAATGCTTATAAACAAATGCACACCTTTTAAGTGTGACAAATTAAATTGAAAATTAAATATAAATATGAATAAATAAATAATAAATACAAATAATTATGAATTATTATAAAATTATAAATAATTAAATTGAATATCTCTTTTAAATGACGAACCACTATTTAATGGTTCTGTATGTGGTTTGAAGTCCAGTGAGCCCTCTCACCCTGCTGATCTCAGCTTCAGGTACCCCGCGGAGGCGAGCGTAAAGATGAAGGTGTTCTCTTCCGGTCAGAAGTTCATCGATGGCATCAAACTGTGGGCAGTACCCCATGTTCTGGTGGACGTCTAGGATGTTGGTCAAAATGCTGATGGGTGAGGGATTTCAAAAAACAAAAACAAAAAACACAGTTTGCACATTCACTGACTTGGTTTCTGGTTAACAAATGTTAAATGTACATAATAATAATAATAATAATAATAATAAAAATGTGACCTTGGTGTATTAAAGGGGACAAATCATGTAAAATTGACTTAATTGCTTATACAGCTACTTTTGCCCCTTTTCATGATAGGTGCCTAGCACCAAATTGCCACTAGATGGCGCCAAAGTAATGTTTTTTATTTACCATGGCTTAGCAACAAATTTAAACGTTTTTAAGGAGATAACGGAATCTTCTTACAACGAACCTGTGACCAGCAATTGAGGCATTTCCTGTGGTGACATCAATGTCTCCAGTTAACATCTTAAATGTGGTGGTCTTCCCGGCGCCATTTACCCCCAGGAGACCAAAACACTAACAATCAAAAGGGATAAAACACATGACATGAAGTGTGTTAATTGTTTCCTTTATTCAACTTATACAAACCTCTCCTGGTGATACACCAATACAGATCTGATCCACTGCGGGAGTAATGGTTCCTGTGTAAATCTAGTGAGGAATAATGTAAAAGATAGGGGGGCGGGAAAGGAGTGAATTACAGTTTAAGATTGTTTTAGTAATTCATCAAATCACACAAACAAATAAATTTTACCTTGGAAAGGTCGCATACGTGTAAAATGTCATTTGTTTTCCTGCTTTTGTAGATTCTCTCTCTTTCCTCAGCCACATCCAAGTCTTCATCCAGAATAGAAGGTTTAGGGCCATCTGGTGTCCTGCCAATGGATCGTTTTGACAAAGCTCAATTAACTCATTCACTCCCAGCCATTTTCACTGAGGCAACCCCCTTCGCTCCCGGCTGTTTTACTGGATTTTGACAGATTTTACAAGGCCCAGAAATTTTGTGTTTTATTGCTGTAAAAACATGGAACCCATCAAAAGAAATATTAGTGTCTCTTTTTTTCCATTAAAAAAAAAGTATATTTGTATCTGTTTCCGTTTTACAGTAATTAGCATTAGAATATAGCTAAGTTTCAACATTATTCACAAACCTGGGAAAAAGAGCTTGTTGCAACATGGCCCTGGCTGATCTCTTATACTCTGCTGCCACCTGCTGGTGTTTTTTTTATAATACCTACCATTGCTTTAAGCAACCTCTTTAGTTCAGAGGTTGCATCAAAGCCTTCTGTATGCTCTAGCATAAAAATGGATAAATAGTATTTTTTATTTTTTTTAAAGTATAAAAACGTATTTATACGTTTTTGGGTTTGAATGAGTTCAAGTATTGTAGAACAACTGCTATTGATTAAAACGGAGTGTTTTTAGGCCATAGCATGGCTCCCGATTCTTCTTAGAAAAAAAAAAAAAACATGTTTGATATTGGTTTGAGCTCTTGTAATCTTACCAGTGATCCAGGAAGAAGCGATACTGACAGAAAATATTCAAGGTGAAATAGACGAATCCCTCAACTGCCATGAAGAATAGGTTCTTCCCAATGAAGTCCCAGTCATAGGGGTCTGGGCTGTGATCCTCACCTAATAACATACTGCAAGTCAGCCCCACTTGAAACCGGTTGATTTGGTTATTTTATAATTATCTTGTTTGACAGTAATTGATGCCATGTGCTTTGTTTTATTTACAATACATTACCAAAGCGAGTGAAGATGTCAGTCACAGCCTGGTTGAAGGCCATGTCTATGAGGCCTCTGCCCAGGCAGTAATGAGGAAAGATGAGCAGCACGCTCTTCAACAGCTGGTTGAACTTGTACAAAGCCTAGACAACAGCCCGTTAAAAGTAAGGACATTTAACTTTAACACTAACCCTAAAAAAAAATAAAAATAACACTAACCCTAACCCAAAAAAAAAAAAAAAAAAAAAAAGTAAGAACATTTAGAAGACGGATTTCAGAGAACTAGGCTTTTCCTTTCTTACCGTGGTGCCTTCGAAAAGGTCCAGGATGAAGGTGATGGCGCTGCTGTTGATTCCTATGAAGAGGTTGATACATGACAAAGAAACATAGGCTGTGCTGGGGACGCTGAACATGTAGGACATGGGGTACATCAGGGGGGTGACGGACCAGCTGAGAAAAACAGGTGGAAATTGCTTCAGTAAATTCAAATTCAATAATGACACAAAATCTGTTATTATTTTGTACACCTACCCATAAAGCATAAGTAGCGCAATGAGTGGCTGCAGATTGGTTGTTGAGGTGTAACACTTCTTATCAAAAAAGATAAAAATCTGCACCACCATCAGTGCACTGATAGAGTAATTCACCTGTAAACACATCAAAAACGACATTTATTTGATTTATCGTCCACAAAAGATAACCGTCTTATCAGCGGGGGTCTAACAGGTACCATGTCCCAGAGAAAGTTGGCCATCCAGTAGATTAGCGGGCTGACACCACTGACGAACTGTAGATGTTTGGCCTGGGTGACCCTTTCCTGGATGAGATAGAGGACGAAGCTAGCCGGGACAAAAGACATGGCGAAGATGACGCAGATGGCGACCACCGCATCCACTGACGTGTTCAAGCTAGTGAGGAGAAAGAAAAAAAAGAAAAAGAAAATCCAGCAACCTCCTTGGATATGGATATTGTTGGAAAGTGGCCACTCACACAGTGATTTCCGATAGTTGCCCTTTGGTGAGGTTCAGAGGGTGGTTGATGGCCGTGATTCCGTATTGGTCCAGGTGAGTTCCTTTTGGCATGTTTGCGCGCAAGATGGCGTTGTTAGCCACGTTCATGAACGACACCATGGCGTGCCAGCCCTTGTTGTTGTACCATACCTGCACAACGATTGACTAAGTTACGTTATACATGCAGCAAAACCACGAGAAAATCGGTGATTACTCGCCTTAACGTTGTTCTGCGTCTCCATGTACCTGAGGAATGTACCGATTTCCCTCAGTGTTTGTTTACAGTGGTCGCCCTGCAAAATAATAATAATAAGCCTGTCAGTGACGACAAAACAGTTTGTTCAGGAGAAGAAGACTAAGATCTGTGGTCTGACGAGACCAAGAAAAGAACACATAAAATATTGCATTTTGGGCATTTTCACTTAGGGGTGTACTCACTTTTGTTGCCAGCTGCATTTTGAGTTATTTTGAGGGAACTATACATTTACACTGTTATATAAACTGTGTTGTCCCATAAAAATGTAGAATTAAATATGTGAAGAAATGTGATGGGTGTGCTCACTTTTGTGAGATACTTAAAAGACATTACCCCAGTAACGTTGAACATTTGTCCAAGTTGAGCTGCTAAATCCTGGATGAACTTTGGCTGCGGCTCTAAAACAGGAAGCTGACCTCCGACTGATATTCCTCCATACCTGGAAACAACACACAGAATCCTCAACTTCACTGGAACCTCAATCTGCACTGAGAGGGCGAATTCCACCGATCTCATCAATAGGATACAGTACAGGTAACCTAGCTTTATTTAACCATATAAAGTCAAACGTATCATTAAATGCAAGACATTTTGAGCCCTCTATTTCATGAGTATAATGATTTTTTCTCAATTAAAACCGACGTATTTGATCTGACACATGCATTGCACGGATAATCCATTAGAGGGCAGTATCACCCATCTGATGGGTTTTACAGCGACCTTGCAAGATCGCCCCAATTGAGGAAGGTGAGACACCTATATTTATTAATAGTGGGAAATGTTCTTTCTGATTTTTGGAATTATTATTATATTTTTGACAGTTATAGATGTACAAATTTAAACAATTGTGACCGGATGTATCAAATATGACACAAAAGTCATTGATTTTCAAAAAATAAAAATTGTGTTTGTTCAAAAGGACCAAAAAATACTCTATTTACAAAAAAAAAAAAATTTTCTCTCATAGATTTCACGGTTGAGGCTTTTATGCAAATGAAGTACATTACCTTTGTTCATTCACCCAATATTTGCTCTTTAAGCTGAAAAAAAAAGAAGCAGATTTTTATATTTTATTTCACCATTTTGCAAAGCTATGATACATTTTTTTTAATTTAATTTAAAAAAAAGTAAACACCTAATTCTGATGAGACTGGGGTACGTTTTCACCAGGTAGTCCGAAATATTCCTACCAGTTAGATCCATGAGAACATCTCCTGTTGACTGAATTCTCTGAAGCACAAAGCCAAAATGACATTTCAAGTGAAACCCTTCATGAGGACCGAGCATTCTGATCTTTCTGTGACGAGTACCTGCGGGGGTGGAAGACCTCCGGCTCCTTCGGGGCACGTGGGCAGCATGGTGAGTTTCTTGTCGGTGCTGCACTGACAATCTGGAGACGGTCTGACCGAGTTCCATTCTGACTCAGCCAGCATCTCGATCACTGAGGGGTTAACCAGGAGCATCTCCCACTCTGTTGTGATGTTGTTACATGGGAACTCTCTACCGAAAACAGTGACGAGTGCGACGTTTATAAGATCAAGTGGGATTTATAGACAGAATTAATTACGTTTTTGTTGTTGTGTCACCACTGAGGCAGGCTAGGGGGAGGGTATTCAGTCACAATTGTCCTCCAAAGGTCTTTAAATATCATGCGTCTACTGTAAAAGTGTGACATTTACTCACTCTAGCGGTTCATCTGCCATGCAGCGTGTCCCAAAGCCCGGCCTGTTCAGCAAGACTTCACCAAAATGTCTCATCTGGGCATCCGAAGGACGTTCATTACTGCAGTGGAGCAAGTGACAACATTACAAAAAGAAAGTAGAGCTGCAAGTAGTGATAAAGGTCTGTCGCAACCCTGGCCACGTTGGGGTACTGGCATATAGGACAAGAACGCTCGAAAATGTAAATGGTTTTGCCAGGCTTAATGTGTGTACAAAGTATCACGAAAGTCCCTCAAAAACTGCATTTTTGGGGGGTAAATGGCAACAGCGTGCAATTTAATACAAAGCTTTCAATATTTTTTTATCTTAGACATCTTTTAAGACAAGTTCCTCTCTCTAAAAAAAAAAAAAGGCAAAAAATGGCTCCTACTTCCAAAATAAATTCTAAATGGCTGACTTCCTCCAAAACACTTTTTTGTAGTTCTGGGGCTACATACAGTATGTCCATTTTCGTACAGCCGGGAATGTTTCTTTAAAAAATTTGTAGGG
The DNA here is from genome assembly GCF_051991255.1 of Vanacampus margaritifer. Taxonomy (NCBI): domain Eukaryota; kingdom Metazoa; phylum Chordata; class Actinopteri; order Syngnathiformes; family Syngnathidae; genus Vanacampus; species Vanacampus margaritifer. Next base: position 7,760,231 of record NC_135451.1, read on the forward strand.
GTTGTTACTGAGCCATTCTCACAAGAAAACTCACAAACTCACAAGATGTCTCTAAATTATATTGATATATATTGATTTTTATGCCAGGAAATTCAACATATTTTTATCTTAAACCTCTTTAGATGAAACATGCAACAATCTCTAGGATGAGTTTTGAGATCCTTTTTTTTTTAAAGCCAAAGATATATAAATAAATATTTGGGACAAATTGCAAAGTAAATAAAAATGGCGGACTTCCTGTTATTGTTTAGCTTTCTTAAAATAATCACCTACATTAATTTCTGGACTTTAAGCCGCTACTTTTTCTTACTTGCATTCGACCCTGCGGCTTATACAAAAGTGCGGTTTATTCATCGCGGCGCACTATAAATGAAGCGCAAGAGTGTCAGGCAGAGCAAAACAAACAAAGTGAGCCCAAATACAGTAGGAGAGACAGAACGTGAGATAGACCATTTGCGCCCTCATTATGGAAAAGAAAGTAGCGGGAACCCGGTGTGGTAACATTAAAACACCTGCGGCTTACAGTCGGCTGCGGTTTATATGTGTAACAAACTCGAGTATCCCTCAAATTTAGCTAGCGCGGCTTATAGCCAGGTGCGCCTTATAGCCAGGTGCGCCTTATAATCCAGAAATTACTAAATAATTTTTTCACATTTTTCAGGAAACACAAAAAAATTAACCATTTGTATGATGAGGAGATGATTTAGGCAAAAATAAATAAAAAATAATCATTTTTGCCCCCCCAAAAAATGACAGAGGCAATTATTTTAAGAGGGTGCTGATATGGCCCCAAAAGACTTTTGTATACGTCGCGGGCTATCATACATGCCAATTTAGGTGGATTTAGGTTTAAAGTACAAAAGAGAAAGCAAAACAACAAAGCAGCCCAACGTTGGGTCAAATTGACACAAGTAGCGGGTCAGTCCAATTTTTGACCAACATTTGGGTTATTTTTAACCCAGCAGTTTTAAGCGTGATACATACTTTTGTGAAATAATGCTAAGATCTCTGTTCATTGACAACAACAACAATACATTTTTGTGACTCTCCGCAATTATAGCATTGGTCTCACCTGAAGAAAGTATACTGTCGGCCATACATCCAAGGACTTAGAGTCATGCTTGGATACTCCCCAAACGGTGGAACGATCAACGTGAACGTCAGTGCCAGGAAAACAAAACTGGCTGGTAAAACAATCTAACAGACGGAGGATAAAAACACACTCAAAAATGTTGCTCCAACAAATGGTAGAACACAATTTTTTTTATTATTTTTTTTCCTGGAGAGCTCAGTATTGTTCATTACCGATTTGACATGTCATCATCATTGCTCTCTCTTTTTTTATTTTTTTATTTAAAAGAACACAATTTTAATCAGTCTTCATTAAAAGGAGGGCTAAACTCTATTAAGTAAAAAATAAATAAAAAATACAACGCTGTACGTGGGCGGTTCTGCCACCAAGGTTACCTGAGCAAAGAAGTCTTTGCAGGAGCGAGTGGTGTGATGCAACCTCTTGATCAGCAATGCGAAGAACTGTTTGATGGCCAAACACAGACCTTTGACCTGATACGACCCTCGGCCCGCGTTACCTTCAGGACCTTCACACGGACTGGTGTCCAGAGGCTCGTCGGAGTCTGAAACAACATGGCACTAACATTAAGTAAACGCATCTGCACATGTTGCATTTGTGATGGCCTACGGGAGGCTAGTCGGCAAGCAGCAGAGTTTTGGTGACTTTTAGCCAATGGATGATCTCGACCAGCATTGTACTTTGTGGAAGCACAAAAGCCTATCCTTGCTTTTCTGCCCTAAAGTGGCCGCAGCGGTTCAGAGCTGTAAGCCAAACGCTACTGTCACCTTTAGGTTGCTCCATAGCAATCGCCACTCTGTTGAACCCACAGAGGCTAGCTCGAGAAATCTGCTGCAGTGATTTATTGTCTAAGAGAGGCAGACAATGAGTTATAAGGATGACGATACAAAAAAAATGACATTGATTCTTTTTACCTTGAATGCATTTCTTGTTATTTGCATATCCATCAGCAGTGACTTTTAGGAAAATCTACAAGAAAACAAACATTATCAAATATATTTCGCAGTAATTTGATTCTATCATGGATGCCTACCTCTTCCAACGACGTGTCAGACACGCCAAAACTACTGAGTCCGATGTCCTGCAGGGTTTCCTCCAACTCCCTGAAGAGGCTGGCGTAAGCCCGCGGTTGGAAGTCGTGACTGGGAAGCAGGTAGGTCATCTCTTGACCAATGGCCTCGATCAGACGAGCTTGCGGCACGTGATGGTGAATCAGGGCCGTGATGCGTTCGATGTTACCTGGAAATGCAAAAGACAGGCTAAATGTTCACTTCTCAACAATTACCAATGCCGTTCCATCATCATATAGAATAATTACAAGGTCGTTCTAGATGTGTCACATTGGGTATCTTTTGGATGGTTCAATCATGTGGAAGGTGAACAAAATAAGTTGGCGGCATACTGCTGATTGAGTTTAATGCAGATTTTACCATCCAATTGTCTGTCTGGAGCCCGACCCTCCTCTTGGTTGACTTTAAACTTCAAACACTTGGAGCACTTACAGGAGCAGTTTTCTGAACAGACATCACCATCCTACAGGGTAAGCAGAGATGATACGGTTTAATTATTTGGAAAATAATTCTGCATCATTTAATATTCGCAAACATACAGCTCCAGGTTCGACCATCTTTGGAGTGCCGTATTTCATTTGTCGCACGAGAGTGAGGTAGAAACCGGCGCCAAAGCAATTCTTGAGAAAGATAGGAGAGCCGCAGCAGTAGAGACGCCCCTGAGAGATGATGGCAACCCTGTCACTCAGCAGGTCGGCCTCGTCCATGTGGTGGGTGGACATGATCACTGTACAGCCTGAAAAAAGGGACAGAGTGGGATAAGCACAATTAAAATGGTTGGGATGTGTTCATTAGTCTCTGCGTGATACAATCAGCGGAAAGCGATACAGTTTTTGTGTGTCAATTGCTGGATGTAAAATTTTAGAACACTCTAAAAACAGTTGGGTCAAAATTAATCCAATTTTGGATCAAAAATGGACTGATCCACTTTATGGGTATATTTGACCCAATTTTCTGGGTTGTTTTATGCAAAATTACACCATGTTTTTTTTACACAAAGTTGGGTCAAACAATCCCAAGTAGAGAATCTCCCAACTGTATGGGTTGTTAGATACAAAATGATCCTTTTTATTTTTTGTACAAATCAACCCAAAAAGTTGGGTCAAATTGACCCAAGTAGAGGATCTGCCCCAACTTTCTCGGTTGTTTTATACAAAATTAACTTTTTTTAAAAAAAAAAAAAATTTTTATAAATCAACCCAAAAAGTTGGGTCAAATTGACCCAAGTAGAGGATCTGACCCAACTTTCCCGGTTGTTTTATACAAAATTAACTTTTTTTTCTTTTTTTTAATAAATCAACCCAGAAAGTTGTGTCAAATTGACCCTAGTAGAGGATCTCCCAACTTTATGGGTTGTTAGATACAAAATGATCCTTTTTATTTTTGGTACAAATCAACCCAAAAAGTTGGGTCAAATTGACTTAAGTAGAGGATCTGACCCAACTTTCTCGGTTGTTTTATACAAAATTTACTTTTTTTTTCTTTCTTTCTTTTTATAAATCAACCCAGAAAGTTGTGTCAAATTGACCCTAGTAGAGGATCTCCCAACTTTATGGGTTGTTAGGTACAAAATGATCCTTTTTATTTTTTATTTTTGGTAAAAATCAACCCAAAAAGTTGGGTCAAATTGACCCAAGTAGAGGATCTGACCCAACTTTCTCGGTTGTTTTATACAAAATTAACTTTTTTAATATTTTTTTTATTTTTATAAATCAACCCAGAAAGTTGTGTCAAATTGACCCTAGTAGAGGATCTGACCCAACTAAATGGGTTGTTTTATACAAAAAGACCCAATTTTTGACCCAAAGTTGGGTCAGACTATTTACAGTATATATACATCAATTTTCTGACTCAAGTTGTGACTCAAAGTTGGGTCAAATTAACCCAAGTATAGGATCTGTCCATTGTTTACCCTAACTGGGTTATTTTTGACCCAACTGTTTTAAGAGTGAGCTTTTTACCAATTTTGTCCAGCAGGGCCCACTGTTACCTGCACGGTATTTGAGCAACAGATCCCATATGGAGCGTCTGGAGTAAGGATCCACCCCGGAAGTGGGTTCATCCAGGATCACCACTTTTGCGCCTCCAACAAATGCCAAGGCCACTGATAGTTTCCTCTGCATGCCCCCTGAATGAGAACAGCTTTACATTTGCATGACATTTAGACAGTCCCCTTCAAAAGTATTGGAACGGCAAGCTCAATTCCTCAAGCTCACTTGAGAAAATTGGTGGCTTCAACCAAAAGGTGCTCTGTCGTGAGTTGTTAAACACATCTAGAATGCCATGAAATAAAAGCGGAACTATTATCTCACAAAGATAAATATCTTTTGATCTGCAACCCAAATGTCTTCAACAACAAAAATAAAGGAATTGACCTTGCCGTCCCAATACTTTTGGAGGGGACTGTACATTGCATATTGGCATCCAAACCGACCTGACAGATTTTGTGTCAGTTCATCCCTCTTGTGTGGTAGACCGAGATCTTGGAGCATATTCTCCACCTCCTCCTCGGCCTCCGCCATTGGACGGCCTTTCAGCAGTGAGTGGAACAGGATATGCTCAGCAACAGTCATACTGTAAAGTCACAGCAGGTAGAAATAGAGAGACATTTTGTTAAATCATGCAGTGCTACGTTTTGGACAGATAACATCCAAAATATTGTTAAAAACTGGAGACATTTTTATTCCATTTGGGTACATATCACACTAAGGGGCCAAAGCTAGGCCTGGCCTGCTATATATTTATTTTATTTTATTTTATCTTATTTAGGCTAAGGAAAATCAAGTATGTCTAATTCATGTTTGTTGCTAAATTGATTTATTCTTGTCATTTTGGCAGAAATTCTTCACTTTATGCAGATATTTCCTTTTCACCAAATCTCGTCGTAATATAAATTGAAAAGCAGTGTTTATACCTTTTTTTTTCTTTTCAAAGTCCTAAAGACCCTGTGAGGGAAACCATAACAATGTGGCCCGTGATAAAAATGAAATAACTTACTACTGAAAAAGAGTGTTGTGCTGTGGGCACATTCCCAGAGACAAACGGATGGTGTCCATGTCCGTGCGGATGTCTTTCCCATAAATGGAAGCCGTGCCCGAGGTGGGAGGGAACATACCAGTCAAGATGGACCTACAAGATAGAGGAAAAGGGTTTGTGTGATGAAACGTTATCCCCCACCCATGTGTTCACATACATAGTGGTGGTCTTGCCAGCCCCATTGTGCCCAAGAAAGGCAGTAATCTGGTTCTCGTAGAAGCTGAGGGTGAGGCCGTTCACGGCCGGCCTGGAGCGACTGCCGAACACTTTGACCAGGTTCTGGATACAAACGCCCCTCACCAGGTCAGCTGGTTCTGCCTCAAAAAATGTCTGCCCTAAACAGTGTTGACAGTGATAACAACGTTATGACAGCACAACACAAAGAGGAAGGAAACGGTACAATACCAACACTAGAATGTCAGGTTTGTACAGATTTTGCAATGTATCACAATGTTACAATAAAGAGAAAAAAAAAAACTTCACACAATATAATCTAGTTGAACCAAAAATAACCAAACTGATACAGTACCATTAGTCTCCTGGTTGTCATCTCGCTGGTCCCTATGTTCACATGTTCCGGTTGCCTGTGCATTTTTGGGTTTCTCCAGGTTTTCCTGTTCCTCTTTATTCTGTGGCTCCACTTTATCCTTGAATGCCAGGTTATCTAAGCCTTTTTTAGACAGCTCGTGTTTATTGTCTTAAAAAAAGAAAAAGAAAAGAGAAGTAGAAAATCAATTTAAGGCCTTGTTCAGTTCTTCACATGCACAACCGGAAATAGCAAATAAGTGCGTAAAAAAAAGTAAGAAAGAAAGAAAGAAAGAAAGAAAAAGAAGCTGTCAGTCAATTTTTTAACCGTAATTAATCAGATGATTTCCATAGTTAACTGTACTCGCGATTAATCGCACATTAACCACACTTTATATCTGTGCTGAATGTACAAAAAACATCTTCTTCAAGCTTTTCTTACTCTTAATTAACATGAAGTGGACAAATATGGTTACTAAATACAAATGCGGATGTGTCTTTTAGTTCATTAAGTTATTTTATAGTAAGTAATTCATAAAGTTACAGTTAACAGTTAGGGTTAAAAGGAGTGTGAAATGTTGAGCCACAGATTTGTGTTGAGGTAATTTTCTGCCACTAAGTGGCATTAGTGCTTCATGTTGGACTTTGATACCATGAACACTACATTTTTCTTTTCAAATTCACTTGAATTGGTATTTGGAACATGAGGCAACTCATGGACCGCAGGCCATTTTGTTCATTGTATATTACAACTAGTCACCAGTGCGGAAACCCTGTAAGAGTTACAGTATAGGTATAAGGTAATACATAAGTGGCAATGCATGAATGGTAAAAGGCCTACCTGAAGCTGGAGTGACAGTGTTGAGCCAATAACAGGGCATGAAAGGGAAGTAAAATGGTCGACCAATTCCGTACTGGCCTGTGGAGCAAGAATCCATTTCAAACATGTTCACACTTCTTTATGTATAAACCCACATTTCTGTCTGTCAAACTGACCAGGGAAGATGTTGTCCAGGTACCACGCAAGTGCAGCATAAAGCAACGTGTCCAGGCCCATCATGCAGATTGAGGTGAGGAACGAGAACTCGTCCCCCTCAAGAGGACTAGTCTGGATGTTGTCCCACTGCAGACCCTGACCTTGCTCCTCATAACGGGATAGGTACTCTGTCCCAAAACCAAAGGCAACTTGGGACAAAAGACTCTGAAAGACAAAATATTAAAAAATTAGACGCATCAAAATATACGGTGAATTCAGAGGTGTTCGGATGTTCTGCTTACCACCAGGATCTTAATGTCTTTGGTGATGCGATCTTGCCAAGCGAAGCAGAAGAGGTGCGGCAGATAGAGGGCGAAATAAATGATTCCGCAGCAGGCCGCTGCCAAGTTGGCCTGGTTGAAGAAGACGCTGAGGAGAAAGCATTGCATGATGGTGGCCGTGGTGAAGGTGAGAAGAAAGAGAAAGAGGATGAGGGGGTTGCTGTAGTTCAGTACCCTTCCTCCCTGCAAGAGTCATAAACAAGCAAGAGATGTTATTCAAATTTGGACTTCACAGTGTACTTAACATGATTTCTGAACCGCAGAGATGGCAAATCCAGGTCCAGAAAGTAAAAAGCCAGGTGCTAGCTGGCTAACTCCCTAGCTAGCTCCCAGGGTGCTCGGTTACCTGCTAGGGAGCTAGCTAGCTAGCTAGCACAGGGGGCTAAAGCCAAACTGTGGCATGGTTTTTACTTTCTGGACCTTGATTTGCCACCTCTGCTGAAACGGATATCAAATCTCTAACAGGTTTTTCCCCTCCAGATTATTGCCACTAAGGGGCGCTACAACACACAATGTGTAGACAGGGCTAAAGAGAATGAGGTCTAATTTTAACTGGGCATAAACGTTAATCATTGGCAAGCCCATTCCTGCATACTTCTAAGTGTTGACATAATTCCCATGATGTCATAGACTTCACTGTCCTTTCGTTAATAATTTGTACAGTATGTGCACAACCACAGTGCCAGTTGGTGATTAATTTAGAAGGCGAGAAGGAGTGAAGGTCATAGTTTAACGAGCTATCATTTGTCACCTGCCATTAAATCCAGGAGAGTTAAGCCCTAAACACAAAGTTGAAAGATTTGGCTTCCTCACCATGATGATGACTGTAAGGAGAGCAGTGCTGGTACCCATCACGATGAAGCTGTCAATAAACCAAGTGGACCAGATGACACTGTTCGAGACCCCCATCACCTTGAGGGTCTCCTTGAGACGGAGTTCCTTTTCCAGAACGATACTTTTGACTATCATGGACACCGAGTAGACCCAGGCCAGAACCATGAAGATTGGAAAGCAGCGGTTGAGCGTGAGCATGAAGCTGGACAAAATGAGAACGTAGATGAAAAATGTAGTGTTTAGTTGTGTTGTGTGTGTGTGTGTGTGTGTACTAACAGATCATCCACGTAACAAGGGTAGGGCATCTGTTGCAGATAAACACCCAACGGCCACTCTTTTCCCGTCTGAGTCCGAATGATGCCATGTTCTATTATGTCCTGAAGATAAGCAAAACCCCCCCAGACATAGCGCAGGTCATCCATAGGATCAGCTCTGGGACCCGGATCCCAATACCTGACAGGGATGCATGTTATTATTCTCCAAAACGATATATAAAAGCAATGGGTTAATCACACTTTCTGACCTTCACTCTAACCTGTCTTTGACTTTATTGGTGCGCTCCACAGCATCAATATCCATGCGGATCTTGAACTTCACATGAGGCGGGACTTTGGCGGTCCAAGGCTGCATGTTGACAAAGATGAGACCTGCCCAAAACTTGCCATCCCCCAGTAGGTCCAAAGCTCGATAAATGACGGTGTCTTCGTTAGGCATAGCCACAAATTTATCCAGGTTCACGCACTGGAGGAGAGGAGATAGAGGCAGAAAATTGGGCAAGACAAAGGGAATAGTATCTTACATCTTAATATTTTATCCATGCACTTTTATATATCATCATGGCAAACCATGGATGACTCCTTTACAGTCAAAAGAGCCGTTTTAGGCCAAATAAATCACAAAAAAATCTGTCTGGTGCCACAAAACATTGGAGGATTAGGTTAGTGTTAGTCTAATGTACTGAGGACCTAATTAGAGCTGCACCACAACACAAAAATATGACTGCAGCATCCAATACGTAGACATGGACATTTTACGGTTATTTTCTGCCTCTCCCCTTCCTTTTTTGGACATTTTATGGCTATTTTTTGCATTTTTTTCTGACATTTTTGCTATCAATTTTTGGACATTTTGAAAAATTTTGTGGACATTTTGGAAAATTTTGTGGACATTTTATGGTAACTTTCGGGATTTCTTGCTTTGTTTTTGGACATTTTATGATTACTTTTTGAACACTTTCTTTTCTGCCTTTTTTTTCAAGTAAATATTCTGGCGTTTTAGCAATTCCAAAGACATTTATATTTTATGGTCATTTTCTACCTTCTTTTGTTTATTTTTTCAAACATCTTCTTTTCTGCCTTTATTTATTTATTTATTTTAATTAATTTCTCTGACATTTTTGACAATTTATGGCAAATTTCTGCTTTTCCTCTTTCTTTTTGGACATTTCTAGGTAATTTTTAAAACTTTTTCATCTACTTTTCGTCTTTCTTTTGACAACTTAAAAATAACAGTTTTTGAACATTTAATTATTCATTTTTTAATTTAATTCATTTAAAAAATATTTTATGAAACAATTAATATTAATAAATAAATAAATAAAAAATATGATATTTTATATATATATATATATATAAATATTAATTTATGCAAAAAAAATTAGACATCCATAGGGAGCCACAGGAGAGGGACTAAAGAGCCACAGGTGGCTCCAGAGCCGCAGGTTGTAGACTTCTGTGGGTATTTACTTGATAAAATTTGAGTTATTTCCCAACACACCCATGTAATTTGCTGGCAACTAATGACACACTGTCAATTAACACTATCTACAAAGTTCCCCATGCATCAAACATGTGCAACAAGTAATTCCCATTCCAAACATGGTCATCGAGGCTGCCAAAAGTATCCTGCTCATCAACACTATAGGCCCAGTGTGTAGCGCGATTCGCATGCATGCCACCAACGTGCAAGCAGCCAACCACTCAGCGTTCAAACTCACGCTCATTGTACTTGCTCTATAAAAGATGGCGGGTGAAGTGACAGCTGTGTCTAATCAGCCTCAGGCGTTCCCACTCTCCCTGTCACACTCAAGTGCTGTAAGCTTTAACTTGGACAAAAACAAAGAGCGCTAGCCATCCACCCAACCGTGCCCCCGTGTCACCCCCCAGTGGGATAGACCCCCTCATCCCGATAAGCCCCTTTGGGGGGGAAAAGGGCTGATTTGGACTATGTTTTAAATATATTGGCCCACTTAGCTATGGAGAGCCCTCACCAGTGAAGGTCTGTGATGCTTTGTTTTATTTGTGTGAAAGGCTTCCACTCCATCAGCAGTAAACAGAAGCCAGTGGACAGCTCGTCTGTTAGCCTGGCTCTGGTCCCACCTGGTGGTTGCCAAGTTTTGGAGATGGAGGACAAATTGCCAAATGAAAAGACAACTTATCCAAATGCTCACACAATGTCAAAGATGGAGCACAACAGCGCTCTTTCATGCAGGCTAATGAAATCAACAAGTGACGGGCCTGTGTTCGCTCGGATTATTAGATGAATGGGCCACTCCAAGATTGTGACAGTTCAGGTGAATTGTAGTGTCAAGGGTTCAAATAGGTGGGAGGGTACCAAAACAAATGATCCTGACACCGTATTTTTATTTGGAAATCTGGCTTAACCCACACATCCCGTTAAGTCCTCAAATGTAGCACATTTTTTTGTACCTAAAATCCACACATGCAACAAAGGTTTCTAGGCTACAGTACAAAAATATTTCAGTGTGCACTCACATCTCCATATTGATTGAGCATCCGGATGACACGGTCGGTGAGGTTGAAAACATCCCGCCAGTCAAAATCAGGCATGCTGTCAAGACGCTCTTCTGGCAGACGGTTGTGCAGGAAGTTGAGGATGTGTTTGGTGGAGAATGGAGCCTGCTCAAGACTGCGGTCAATGAAATCCATCACTGCCGGATTCCGGAATGTGTCCTGAAACAGAAACGGAACACTTACAATTGAAGCATTAACAGCACACTTTTATTTAAGTTATAGCTACAGTTTAAGTTTTATTTTATTTATTTATTCATTTAAGTTATTAGACTATTAGGCTGCCATTTTCCACATCACTTGTTGTAATTAGGGTTGTGGGCAAGTTGGAGCTTATATCAACTGACTTTGGACGAGATATTATTCTTAAAAAAAAAAAAATACTAACACTAATTAAAAGTGAATGTTGCACAATAATAAACTAATAAATTCAAACACAATCAGTTCATTGTGTTTTTTAACAAAATGGCTGACCTCCAGTTGAGTCCAATTTTCAATCTGTTTTTGTCCATTTAAGATAATATAAACAATCCGCTCCAAGATGAAATTGTCCTTTTATTGTTACTATAATGCATTTGTAAGTAAGATTTTAACAAAGAAATAAGAAGAATAGCAAATTGCCATTAATTTCATGTAATGTTAAGTAAAATAAATGCTATATTGGGATATACAGGTCTTCTGTAATTTGACTTTTTTGGGGGAAATGCAGTATTGGTGACAACTTGAGTTGAAAACTTGCATTGGTAGAACATCCCTAGCAAATATGTTATTTGCTGTAAAATATGAAACGTAAAAACAATTGTCATTTATTTATTTATTTATTTATCGACCGATGCTTTTCTGAATGAAACACAACAAAGCCAAAATGTGAAACTTTTTATAATTCATAATTTTTGTGCTCACTTAACTGTGGCTTTATTTTTCACCTAGAAATGTCTGATAGGAATTATTATTTTGGTCATGGCTTGACATAAAATGTCAGGCGAGTGTCAAGGCGAGCTTTCGAATCGCTTCGATGGTGTATTGTCGCCATACCCGGATCATTTTGACTTGCACTCCATCTTGGAAGAAAGCCCAGATTTGTGGCGCCACCTCCTCCCAGGCCTTCCCCATGGTCTTTAGCCTTTGCAGTTCTTCGAATGTGCTGTTGGCCTACAAAAGAGACGTGAGCGTCAAGCGTATATATGCATTTAACAACAGGTGTGCTTACATGCAAACGTATGCCTACATATTGTACATGTGCGCAACGCCGGCAAACTTGCACGCTATCCTCCGCTACATAACATTCCCACACCAAACTCTCTCCCCAAACAGGCTTTGCAGAGACAACACACAAAGAATTTCTTTGAGCCGTGAGCTTCAGATAACCAACGACAAACACGGCCTGTGCCAAAACGTCAAATATTTACCGCTGGCTTATCGTTAAAACCCTGAATATGTGTCACTACAGTGCTTTGTGTGTGAACAGCAAACGCCGCTTGCTATTTTAGCATTCAGTCATGTGCAGCGGGGAAGGGGGGGACGCTCAAGAGTACACCCAATTAAACGCCTTCCTCTTCTGTGTGTCTGATTTCGGGTGACAATAGGGACAATGGGGCCAGGGTGACAATGGAGGCCGTTGGTGCGATGCTTTCAAGCAGACGAGAGGATCTCAGGTTCCCACAAGTGAGAGCTTCCTCATTCCTGAGGTAGTTTAAAGCAGCAAGAAACAAGAAGAAGACAGTGAGGAGGGAGTTCTTGCTACAACCAACGAGGTCCGTTAACAGTAAATGTTTGCTTCTCCCAACTTTGGATGTGAGGGTGTGTTAAAACACATTAAGTAGTTAACATTACACAGTGCTGAGCTGTTGTTAACATTCAGCACATACAGTAAGTACATACTGTACAGGCCAAACTGTATGATGCTTGATACTTATGCAAATGAGCGCTCGACTTTAGCCAATGAGTGAAAGCCAATGATATAATCCGACTCAAAGTAAATTCCTCTGTTATGCTATTTACGTAAGAGGAAACCATTCATCAGTTGTATTTGTTAACCCCGTTGCATAACAGTATGGACGTGGATTGCTTGCCACTATTCAAATGCTCCTTTGTATTATTTTGTTCCAATGTATTTTGAGATTAGTTTGTTATTCCGGCTGAATTTATGAGTACAAAAATAGCAAAATCGCATTAAGCCTGGTACGGAACCATATTTAGATATGTTTGTGCGCAAAATACCCTTTGGTATTTGCTTTTTTTTTTTAAAGAAACAACAATTTCTTGTTATTCGCCCTGACAATGAGCTAAGAAGAAAATAACGACTATAATGTGAGAATTAAAAATAAAATTAGATTGATTGAAATAACATACAGTGGGGATAGAAAGTGAACAAACCACCGTTAAAGAGGTGTCTTATAAGGATTTCATGCATACATTGATTGCAGTGAAAATTAACAGAGTTGCCCCAATCTGATCATGTGATCGTAAATCGGGGGGCGATCATGTGATCTTCAGCTGATCAATATCGGCTGAAAAAGATCAAATTTTTGAATTGAATTGATTTCTAATGTCAAGAATAAAATATTTTGTTTACTTGACTTGAACCACTGCTAACTTACATATAAAAAGAATCATGTTAGGATACCTTTATCCAAATTATTATTATTATTATTTCTGTTATTATTATTATTATAATTACATTTTTTTTTTAAGTTCTGGGAACAGCAGACACTTAAACACAAATAATTCAGACTTGAGTGCAAAAAGTGACCGTGACATTAAATGATAATTTTTTTGATACATAATAGAAAGTGCATTTTTCTTATATTTTTACTTCAAGAATAATTCGTTTTAACAATAAAACATAAAATATTTTATCAGATTTTTTTTCTGGCAAAACAGAATCAACAGTGCCTCTTCTGGTGGTTGCAACCAAATCAGTTGCTTCAAGACACGTAAAAAAAAAAAAAAAAAAAGCAATTACACACTTAACAATCAATAAAAAGCTCATCAATTATTCCACAATAGCTAGGTGAGAGTATAAACATTTTATTGCATGTGTGAGTTGCCAAAAAGAACCAATATGGCTTGAGTCAAATTTTTGATCCAAGTAATGGATGAAACTTCTTGGCCATTAGTCTCTTGGTGCAATTAGGATCCCAATGTGAGGGGAAGAGAAAAACAAAAGAGGGGCACTATAGGTCGGCATGTGTGATCTTGCGTTTTTTTTTAACACTAGAAAAGCCACGGCGCCAGGAAACTGTGTGACAGTCACCGCGGCTGATCGGCTAGTGCTCCTCCATTGCAACCAAGCCATCCATGACAACTTCCACCCCCTGAGGGGCTTTGACCAACAAGTATCTACATCTCGATACAAAAGCCGGGACAAGGCTTGAGGAAAGCTGATCCCTTTTTTTTCCTTCTTTTTTTTTTGTGAGGGGTTGGGGCATTGTTTCCTGCAGTGTGCTCAACAGAAAATCAAAGAAGGTAGTGAAAGGAGTAGAAAAAAACACTTTTTTTTTTAACACTTTCTACATATTTTCAAAGTTAAAGCATTAACTAATTAATTAATCACAAAAAATATTGCATTTAATCATGTATTAACGTAGATTAATTACATTAATTATTTCTGACCGCAGATGATCCTTTGAGCAGTCAACATAACTACATGCATTAAAGTGAAGCATTTAATAAATGTTTGCGTATGACATTCAGAATATTTGTTCATGTCAAACAATAAAGTATTTTTTAAATTTTTAATTATGCAAGTAATTAACTGATTAGAAAAGGAAGACTCATTAAATGTCGAAAAAATTAACACGTAACAGGTGCTCTTTTGCGAGGGAATTTTTTTTATAAAAAAGCCTTTTTAACTCATTCACTGCCATTGACTGCTATTGACGTCAAAAATTAATTTGAACTAATTCTATAATAAACCATTATAATTTTTTCCACTTTTGTTAACAAGAGTATGAAAACCTAGAATATTTTTTGGGGACATTTAGAATAGATATAAAATTGATGATTAATCGTGAGTTAACTATTGAAGTCATGCGATTAATTACAATTTTAAAAAAATGTAATCGCCTGACGCAATGAAAAAGAAAAGAAAAGATTATTTAAAAATTAGGAGCGTGAGGCGATTGACATTTTTTCGTAATTAATTGCATGACTTCATAAGTTCACGATTAATCACAAATTTGATATCTTTTCTAAATGTACAATAAAAAAAATCTAGGTTTTCATAATCTTGTTAACAAAAGTGGAAACATTTTTAAACTAATAGAAATAGTTAAAATTAATATTTGACGTCTGTAACCGTCAATGGCAGTGTATGAGTTAATTAAGCGATTAATCGTGATTAATCAAAATTCTAAAATGTGATTAATCTGATTAAAAACGGAATTGTTTGACAGCTCTAATTAGTATAAACAGGCAACACTAAATAACACCCTGTAGTCGAAGTACTTACATTTCTTATGATCATTCTGACAGCAGGTGAGTCGGGGGCGTATAGGATCTTTCCCATCAACATGGGCTTAAGGGAGCTCCATACGATCCTGGTTGCGGGGTTGGATTCCAGCTCGCTCATCATATCATTGCAGAAAGGAGCTGGAGGGCAAAAGTGTGCAATATATGGACCATGCATTCCAAAGCCATTATAAAACCAGGTGTCAATCCAAATATTCAGAGCTAAGTCATGGGGAAAACATATTTAAAAAGCAGCAAATGGTGAAATACTGGTTAGTATGTCTTCCTCACAATCAAGAGATTCTGGGTAAGAATATTATTCTACTCACTGGTGCTGTTGTCATAAGTGCGCTCGCCTTGTCTTCTGCCACTGCTGATGCCAAGAAAAGCTTTGTAGTTGTTGTCCTCGTACCAGTTAAAGGAGGCCACTCTGGAGAAAGCCCCCTCGGTGTAGCCACACACGAGGCTGGAAGCGGCGGCCATCACCTGCCTGAAGGACGGATCGCTCTGGAAGAGAGGGGTCATGACCTGGAAGAGCTCCCGGGTGCTGCTTCTCTGAAACAACTGTCAGGAGATTTGGAAAAAAGGAGAAAGTTAGAGCAGAGAATAAAGTATGTTCTAGAATGTGAAACTTGAGTTATTTTTATACACTGTAAAGTGAATCAAACAAACTTCAGCATATTTGTGACAAGTCGAAATGTGGATAAAATAATCATGTAGTATTTATAGTAACTAGTACTAGTAGTATTGACAATTCTGAACATCCATGCATTTATGATATTTCTGCATATATATTGAAAACTAACTATTTGGTTTGACTAGAAGATTGTTGTAGTAGTCAAACGACATTTTATCACATTTTCAAATCAAAAATAATTCTCACAAATCAAATGAAAACAATCCAAAGTCCAATGCTTTTCAATGAGTGGAGAACTTCTGTTCACAAAGTTGATGCTGCATTCAAGGAAGTCGGTAAGTCGGATTGATCCCCCTCGGATAGTCCCACTTCCGAACCTCAAAGCATCCGAGGTGAATGTAAACAAAGATGGCTGATTACGCAGTCAGTCCAAATCACGTTGTGTTACGTGAAGTTACTTACTTTGAATAGCGGTAACGGTAAATCAATGGCTGCTATAATAAATAATGATATAAATATTTATAATTGTGTAAATTATGATTTGACATTCACAGCCTGTCTCTGTTGTTAAGTGACGTCAGATTGAAGCCAGTCGGTGACGTTGGGGTCCTTTTTATCCCCCCCTCAACTTCGCAACTCGGATCTCCAAGTTCATAGAAGCGTTCCCGTGCACGCTTCCTACTTTGACGTCGGAAAAGTCCGATTTCCCACCTTCCTCTTATCCTCGAATGCAGCATTAGAGCCTCACTTTGACTTGTGATCCAATCATGATGTAAGCTCAGAGATGTCAATTACTTGTAGTTGTTGTTTCGTTCACTTTCAATTTAGCTAAATATTGGCTAAGCTAATGACGACTCCATCGTTAAATACTAAGTTAGCATATTGTACAGTAAAGTCAATAAAACAAACTACAGTATATTTGTGACAAACAGGTCGAAATGTGGACAAAATAATACTTTAATGTACTATAGTTATATTTATGTCAATAATAGTAGTAGTAGTATTAGTAGTACTATTAGTTGTTTCATTCATTTTCAATATTGCTAACTAATGGCTATGCTAATGATAACTCCAGAGTGAAATACTGTATAAGGTTAGCATTTCCATATTGTTATACACTATAAAGTGAATCAAACAGACTGCAGTACATTTGTGACAAACAAGTAGAAATGTGGATAAAATAATCATGTAGTAATATTTTTTTTGTGAACAATGGTACTTGTAGTCGTACTCGTACAATTATTTGTAGTAGTAGTTGTTTCATTCCATTTCATTCCAACTCATGATGGAGCTAATGGTGACTCAGAGTGAAATATAAAGTTACAAATACTGTAGGTATAGTCAAGACAATATGGGAAAAAGACTCAACTAGTTTATGTTGAGCATTAACTTTTCATTTATGGCTAGTGGCGTGGCACCGTTTCCATTAGAATAATGATGCTAATGATGTACTTACTGTTTGTGTTTTGGAAGCAAAGGAACGTAATCTTGATACAACCTTTCTCTTATTCAATGTGACCTCTAAGCCCCTTCCTCCCCCACCACATCTGTGTTCACGCAAAAACGGAGGCAAACGGAAGCAACCGTTTTCCTGCTTAAACTAAATATAGAAAGCGGTGAACTTTCGAATGGGGATCAACAGGAATGCACTGTTACCTCTCGCAGTTTGTCCGAGGCGGCGGACACCACCTGGACCCAAAAGTGAATGTTGATGCCTTCTGCGTTACTGTCCAAAACGCGAGGAAGCTTTGAGGAAGGGACACAAATGATATTGCACTGTTACATATAAACATAGATTTGAATCCAAAAGCTCTGAAAAATGAAATGATCACAAAAATAGCTAGTACTAGCCAAGTTTACCGTGTTTTACTCTTAACCCTGGAGAACCCACGGGGTCAAATTTGGCCCCTATAAATTCTGCTACTCAAATAACAAAGACCTTTTTATTTTTATTTTTTACAAATTTAACTTCAAAAGTCCAGAGTGCCACTTCTGACCCCTGCATGGGGCCATCTAGTGG
Organism: Vanacampus margaritifer; assembly: GCF_051991255.1. Lineage (NCBI taxonomy): Eukaryota > Metazoa > Chordata > Actinopteri > Syngnathiformes > Syngnathidae > Vanacampus > Vanacampus margaritifer. The sequence goes on from NC_135451.1 coordinate 7,778,022, forward strand.
ACGAATATTGCACTTACATGAGCCAGAGTGGTGGTGACAAGATTGCTGGCAACATGTTGTTTTGTTGCGCTGGAAATCAATCCAAACAAAACCATCTTCTCAGCAAACCATCAGATGGTAAAATTGTGTTTTTTTTATTAATCTATTTAATATCATGTTGCAGAATGCCTAGGAGTATGTTTTATATATATATTTTGATAAATTAGCAACTCTGAGCTAGTTCAAAAAACAAGGGTTACAATTGAAAAAACATATATTTTGGTGTTCAGTGAACTTATAGCAGTCATTTAATGTATAATTCATAATTTTCCAAAGAAGAAAAGGGTTCTTGGGTTCTCCAGGGTTAAAAACCGACCCAGGAGGATCTATTTTGGCTCCTGATCCCAAACGACATGCTTGAGATCTTGCATACAATAGGCTAAAAGGTACAGGAAGCAGGACCAAGCCAAGACAAAGACCAGAGGAAACATCCTTCCTTTGCGACATATCTCTCTATCTCAGCGTGCATGCGTAAGACAAGGCAATAAAGTAGAATGTGATAGCACTAAAGTGGTGTGCTAGTGTGCTACAGCTTAAATTCAGACTGCGGATGAATGAAGAGGAAGCCAGTCGCCCTTCGTCTGATGCTGCGGCCTTTGTTTACAAGTCGCGGCCTTTAATCATTAAGGAGGGAGTGTCTCGTCTAAGCTAATTACAGAAAGACGGCGAGTCTGACAGCTCTGCTAATGCCGTTTTGCAGGTTTTGTACACATGCCTAACCATCTAAAGTATGTTGGCCCAGCGACAGCACACTTCATCTTGTTTTTTGATGGTAAATTTCATGGAAAAAGATTGTATCGTTTGAGGTCAACTACAGTAATTGTAGTGATACAATTCTTTCATTGACAGTGCAATTTGACAGAATTTGATACAACCCAAATCATTTTGTGTGGGACCGATGAGTACTGCTTTGTGTGCAGGGAGGATGAAAAAAGTGGACAGGCCCATCACCACCATTTCTTGTTTGCTTCTTTCTTATCCTTCTAACAGAATAATGATGCAATAGAAACAATACCATTAAAGTTAGTAGCACACATGCAGCACCAGCTCACCTTAAAGTAAAATGTCAGATGAATGATTCACATTGATAAAAAGGTAATAATTAATTCTTTCACAAAAAGTTGGGTGTGATCCTCTTTTTTTTTTTTTTCAATTGGGCTCACATCCTGCCAAATCTTTTTTGTTTTGTTTTTGTTTTGGTGACAAAGTACCAATTGAAATGGGGTTCATCTCAGCACAGCTTAATGAGATCTTTCTCTATTCATAGGCGCTAACAAACGCAGCTGTTGGTTTATTAAACTAAAGGATTAATAATGATGGTTATATAAACTGTCACACAATAGTTGGATTGATGCTTTGGGCTACGCATTGAGCAGTTAACCCGTGATCGGTCTTCAATACCTTTAAAATTCAAGAAAATGCTAATTAGTTTCATAGCATTTCTTAGCATTAGCTGACAAAGTGGATGGTGGGTATAAAATAAAATGCAATGAAATAAAATAAAGATAAAAAAAAATGCACTGACCACACGAAAGAGCTTGAAAAAGTCGACATTGGCATAGAACTTGTCCTCGACGATCTGCAGCCGCTGAGCGGTGAGGATACACATAGCGTTGCGGACGGCAAGAAGCCCCCTGCGGTTCGGAAAAATGAGGAATCGTTCCAACAGGTTCAAGCTGCAGGCGATGTCCTTTAAATGCATGTTTGGAACCCCAAAGGCAAACTGGGGAAAGGGGACACAGGATGGTCAATGATTAAAATGAATAGTTGTTACTACATTGTGATGTCATGTTGATTCAGTTTTATTTTTAATAAACAAACATACCAAATCTGTCTTTTTGATATTGTCATAAATTTTATTTGCTATGAGCTGTTTCTTCTATAAATTCACATTACATCCCAATGTACAATATTCTATTATAATGAGCTTTTGCATTAACACACTTCTCTTCTCAAGCTTTTCATCATGAACATTAAAATGTATTTAAATATTTTATATTCACCATGCACATTTGAACCCACTTGTGTAATGTTTTGAGCATGTGTAATAACCTGTTCGGGCCTGATTTGGGCACTGACAAGTTGATCGACCACAGATTGGGTTAGTTGAACATCTCTCAGAAGGAATGACGTCAGGGTCTCATCATCCTTTAGGATTGTCTCCACCTGTACTCCTCGACCTGCGAGGAAGGGGAGAAACGTGATACTTTATCTGGCATGTGCATATGCTAACCGCTGAGTGTTAAATTGGCTCGCAAATTTCCAGGAATTTTTCAAAGTTGTGCCCCAAGCAAGGGCGTAGCAAAGATTTCAGAGATGGAGGAGGGGTGCTGGATAATGGCAAATGATCCTCCTCTTGCATTCGAATTGTGTTCTCCATAGCAGCCAAAAATAATACTCACACTCTGGCAATATGAACACAAAACCTAAAATAAAACATACAATATTGTTCTTGCCAGCAAGCTTATGTATGGCAAGCAAAATAAAGAGGAAATAAAAAAGTTGTCCATTGTATTGTGAATACTTTGGGATAGTTATATGCTGACTTTTTCATTTTTTCATTTTGAAGCCTTAGTTATTTTATACAGTAGATAATTGTTTTGAACTATTCAAACTTTCAAATCAAACCATAAAGCAACACTCTCAAAAACACTGTCCTATGGCGTGTCAAATTTCAAAGACTTTATAGAGAATTTAAACAACCCCACCCAATGTGAAATCTGAAAATCCCAAAGAAGGTACAGATTTATTTGGGTGAAAACAGCCACCCATCTCCCCCAATAACTACACCCCTGGGGCCATCTTAAAAAAATAAATAAAAAATTTAAGTTAGTCATGAGCCATCACTAGATCATTTTTTTCCTTTTTTTTCTTTTTCTTTTCTTGACATGTCATCATCATCTCTCTCTCTTTTATTATTTTTTAATTTTTTATTTTGTATGTGCGTGAGAATGTGCATGTGTGCGTACGTGTGAGTATGTACTCATTAATTCACCTAAAACCTAAAGATCGCATACCGTTCACCTGAACCGAATACTTCAGAATCCAGCTAGAGTCGTAAAGTTGTCAGGAGACCCGAGTAAGGATCAAAGGCAAGTGCAACACTATATGCTCTCAATCCAAGTTCAAACCTAGATTAACCTGTTTGGGGAAGAAGCTGCCTTCATAGACACGGCTGTGGCTCAGGAGGTAAGAGCGGGTCGTCCACCTAACCACCTAATCTCCCACTTGGCCCTTCGACCATATCTCCTCCCCGCCATCTTGCGCCCTTACGCACAAGACTGTGAACCTAGAGTGGCCCCGATGAACTTACATTGCCGCTCCAAGCGAACATCTGATATGACAAAACCATTTACACTTCAATTCAGACCTACGGACAATTTACATTTAACATAATATGGATGTTTTTGGGATGTGGAAGCAAATCTGAGTACTTGGAGAAAACCCACACAAGCACTGGGACAACTAGTGAGGCAGATGTGCCAAACACTAGGACACCATGCTGCCTTGATGCCATAGTGAGTCCAATCTATTTACATAACTTGCTTCAATCCTGGAATGAGGTAATGTTCTCTCCCAGGGGCTAGTGGGAACTGCACGCATGGTGAAATGTGGCCTCATATTTTCTTTTAGGTCTGTTGAATATTACGCCAAGAGAGTGATCTGACAATCATTGCAAAAGGGAAAACCCTTCGCTTCATCCCAATCCCATGGTTAAGACTTGTACTATAAATACACTGACATATATAGTGTACATGTTTATACAAAAACAGTATTGTTGGCAGAGCGTCCCGTGAGACGGGGACTGTGGTTTTATTATGCCTCATGAGGACACTGGCTGGGGCACGTGGAGCGCGTTCCCACCAACTAAACACTGGGCCACCAGTGAAAGTAAGCAGCTTACATTCACGCATCTTTCTTGAAGCCATGTGATGTAATCCAGTTACAGAGTAAAGATACGCAGAAGGAGATTTAAAAAAAAAAAGTGTGAGTGACAGTGAAGTCACAATAAGATACTAAAACCATATGATTGCTGTCAAAACTAAACAAAGATTGATGGGATGTAGACAAAAATAGAACCAGAAATACATGATTTTAAAAATGTCATGGAAAAGTCCACAATGAACTCCAGTAATTGCTTGTAGGGATAAAATTCAGGATTTAAAAGCATGATATTGTAACTTTTTTTATACCCCTACTGGTCACTTCATTAGTTACATCTTGCACAATCAAATTATGAACTGTTTTTGTGTTCAATTTTTTTCTCTTACTTCTACATAATGTAACTAAATGCTCCAAAATTATACCATAAAATCCATTAGATATAATCAGAAGCCGATTTATTGGCCAAGTATGTAAATAACACATAAGGAATTCTTCTCGACAGTCACAACCTGTCTCAGAAACACAAAAAATAACAATTACCAACAGAGGGAGAGAGTACGGGAAGCCAGGCTTTTTCGATAATTAGCACCCCGAGTTTCTTAGAAGGAAAAAATTGTGCAGTTGTACCTAAAATTCTGCCAGTGAGTGTATTTTCAAAAACTAAATTGACAGCTACTGTAAAAATCATAAATTTTGTGTGTGGTGAATATCCATTCACAAAATAAGGTGGTTGGACAAATAAGTGCAATATGAATTCACATGCATACGGAATGTGTTCCACAGGGTTCAATTCTGGGGCCTCTGCTGTTTTCATCACATCTGCTGCCCCTTGGGTTCCATCTTAAGAAAACAGTGGTGGTTGTTTTTAAGTGCTCTATAAATATACAGTTGAATTGAGTGATGGGAGTCAGTGTGTTAACTGCATGATTTGCAATGCCAAGTTGAGTTTGGAAAACTGACCTGAGACTTTATCAGGATGGGTACGTAATGTGTCCATGAAGTTACTCATGGCTCTCACTTCAAACCAAAATCGTCCCATTGGCAGAAGCTTTGGATCACTAAAAAGAAGCTCCTGGGCATCCGAGTAGAAGCGGGCCAATCTGAGAAACAAGTAGTCATTACACATTCATCATTAGCTGGAAACGTATGAAAAACACAAGTGGTGGTTTGTTTGAGAATTGGATCGCAAGTGCAGCACACAGGTCAGGATAAAGCTCACATTGAGTTGTTGTAGTTGGACACCAAGCCAGGTGATTCACCACGGGTGGGGTACTGGAAACATGGGTTGTTGGCGTTACAGAAGATTCCCTGGATCCATGGTAAGACCCCTGCAGAGGGCATGGCTTTGTTGGGGAAGTGGCCTGAGGAAGACCGGATAGTATCAACATACTTGAAAGAACGGTTCACAGAAAAAGTGCAAAACCTCTACGAATAAAAGTTCAGCTTACATTCGTGCTGACGGTAGAGCGGATTCACTCTTCGTAGCCACACCAGCCCCATGAACAAAATAATAGGCCACATGATCTCCATGAAGAAACGCACCTGGTTGAAAAGTTGAAAAGCATTGTTTTGGTTGGGAAAATATTGAGGTATTTGTGTTTTAGCATAACTGGATGCAAGTATTTAAAACAATTGCGCTGACACTGTCAATAGCATACCGTATTTCCTGGTTGCCACTTTTATGACCACTTTATATAAACACCAGGCCCTCAAATAAAGACCTCCTTTGACAAAATAACATCAAAAGCAGTTGGGCACTACTATTAGATATCTAACCTGTCATTTTTATATTTTTGCATCTAATCCTATCAGGTTTGAGTGTTACGTAGAAAAGCTGCCAACATAACAAACATGGCAACTGTAAAGCGGAATATGATGGTAAAGGCTAATTCAAGTAAATCAATTACATCCAGTACATGTCTGTTTTTTGCCTGTTTGGAAGCTTTTTACCATCTGCTATGAAGCAACACATTATGTAACGATATCACTCTGTACAGTTTGAGCTAACTCAAGAAAAAGCTATTTAAAAAAAGGGGGGGGGGGATTAAGTTTTTATACAGTGATTAAAGGCAGTTTGGAAATGATATATGAAAATATTTTACCCTCTGCCTCCTGCGGACGGTCCAGTTCTTCCACAGCAGGAGTCTGACCTGCGTTCCTGCCCCCATGACTCCTTTGGTTCACCCCCAAAAGGGGCTTTTGATAGCAGAGAGGCCTGCATCCAACCAAATGTATGCCGAATTTCACAAATAATACAGAATATAAACATTAAACTTGCACTTGTGCTAGCTCTTCTAATTAGTTAGTGCTAGCTAGTTAGCTAGCTACCAAGTAGTGGGCTGGTTCTATAAATCATTGCTATGAACATGTTCTCAGCACTACTACGTAACACACGTTTCTTCATGTCAAGTGTATGAAACCACACTCCCATGGCACTCTAAAATAATCAACACCTACCTGAGATGAATACTTGCCTTGGTGAATGATATCTAATGAATACCGCATAACCGCCTCATATTCCACCGACTGTGCAGCGGGATTGCTAACACAGCTAATTTGTAGCTCTTGTGAATAGTTAAGCAGATTGATTTAATCTCCTTTCTCAGCGAAGGGAGACAGCCAACACCTCACGTCCATGTGTGGAAGCCGTCATGACCCAACCACCTGGTCCACTAATCCAGCCCGTTATGAGTCTACCGAGTCAAATAATATACAGGGCTAAAAACACTGAAAAAGCAACTGTTGAGATATTATGCTAGGTAGCATTGTGTTGTTGTTTTTTGTGTGTTACTAAATGGTAAATGGCATTCCCTTAACCTATGGCTCCTAAAGCGCTTTGGGAGTCAACCCAAAAATTTAGTTGTATAATATTTGTTGTACTGTATGTGCCCCAATAATCACAGTGTGTGTGGAATATGAGTTAAATGGGTACTTGACTCATTGAGTCATTTTCAGCAGTAAAAAATATATTTTGTCTATAATTAATGTGATAACATTATTTTTCATGAGCTATTAATACCTTTAAAAACAAAAAAATTCCACTTGCTGTCGACTGAAGATGACATCACGTGTGCTGAGGAAATAGATAACGACCAATCACGGCTCACCTGTTTTCTGGGTTTGGTTAGCAAACTGAGCCATGATTGGTCATTACCAACTTCCTCAGCACAGGTGATGTCATATTCAGTGGACAGCAAGTGGCAAAATTACTTTTTAAAGGAATTGTTCATGAAAACTAATGCATTAATTATAGACAAAATATTATCTTCTTACTGTTGAAAATGGCTCAATGAGTTAAGTATCCATTTTTAAGCAAAATCCACCCATTTTTACCCCACATCAACGACCAATCACAGCTCAGGTTCAAAAAACAAGTGACTGATGGATTTTTTTCCCCCATTAATGTCAGAGGAGGAGATCTCGTAAACATTAAATGTAAGATTTACTGTTTAGCAGCGTTTTTCTCCTATAAAGACTTTTGAGAGTTTGCAATTGAGATTCACTGAGCAGCATAGAGGGCTGATGTGAAATTTCATACTAGCTACAATCATGAAATATATAATTTTCACAATTGATTGGACTGAGCAAAATTCAAGTGAGAATACACCCAAATCTTGCCAGCATTTTGAAAACCGCAGCTCCTCCTTTCAGTTTAATAAAGTTAAATGGCAATGCTATAAACTAGGCTTGATACAATCAGTAGTTTTCGGACTATCACCGATCGTGTTTGAAAAACCCAATATCCGATCACCGGTTTGATCAGATTGCGCAATATATCAATAAAAAAAACATATATATTTTATTCTACAGTCGACTGCTGCCATTCGAATAAAGTCTAATTGACATTAATTTTAATACATGGGGGTGGGGATCTTAAAAAAAATGCTGACAAACATTAAATATAACATGTAATTAAATATAACATGTAATATCTTATTTTGTGGAGCCAATCAATGTTGTTGAATGGGCAGATTAAAGAAGTTACAAATTCTGCTGCTATAAACACACATCCTAGAGAAATTAAGTAGCTGGAAACAAAATGATCCCATGAAAGGGAAAAAAATGAAAACATGGTTGAAAGTTGCGAGATATATTTTAATAAGTTACAAAGTATGCTTGTTCGAATGTACCTGTCTTTTCCCATTGAACCATTTGAACATTCCGCCAACCTTGGAAGTCATCATAAAAACATGAAGCATTTAAACATTTGAAGAATTGAAGTAGATCCTTTTACCTACAAAAAAATGTAAGTCTCAGACCTACTTTTGTTGTAAAAATACAGACATTTTTTTTTTCCCAAAAAAGATTGTTCAACTGTATAAAACAACGATTGTGTCATTAGCAGTATTTCAATACAGGTGCCACACAGAGCAAGTATATTTTTAATGCAATGGAAAAATGTTAAAAAGCTTTTTCTTTGTGTAACATAAATGAATGATGGTAACACAGCTTAAGTGCACCATTTTTGTTCTTTTCAGTGTTGTGGCTACATGTTCTATTGTAACTAGTCAAATACATACTTTTTGGTATATAAACAGTGAGTCCAGAAGAACACTACTAAAGTAAATAGTCACATAAAATGCAATTGCACAGTTTAAGAAGAATTATAAATAGTCCAACCTGGTGCCAGTGTAGTGATCGCAAAATAATAAATTGGCAATTTGTCTCTAAAAATATATACCCTTTTAAGTGCGTCTTGTTTGCATTTTGGGAAGAAAAGGGGTTTTCCTCAAGCCATCTTTTGTCCATGACGCAAAGTGACATCTGATCTCACACAAAATGAGCTTCTCGACGTTCAACCCCTTGCAGGTGCCTGGATCTCAGTCTCTGGTACACCGGTCTGGCCTGGTTTGGACCCACGTCCTCTGGATTTGGGCTGTGGGATGGCGAGGCGGGTGCCGGCTCGGCCTCCGCGTCCTCAAGAGGCTCGTCCACAGACACCTCGATCTCCAGCTCCTCGTCCTCGTCCTCATCCTCCCCATCGTTTTCAGCGCTGTTAGCTAATGCGCCGAGAGCTTTAGCTTGACCCCCCGATGGAGGCTTGTAGAAAGTTCCAGGTGGCGGTTGGAGGGTCCTGGAAGCCCGGTAACCCGTTGAGATAATGTTGTACTTGGTGACATTTTCCTCCCTTCTTAATGTCCTGCCGGGTCGCATAGACGTTGGCACTGTCATGCTGTACGGTCCGTTAGTCTTGAAGTCTTCGAGGGACAAGCTTGAGGATGATACTGACACAGGAGGAGTCACGCTCGCGTCATCTGGCAAACTATCTGCGTTGGAAACATATTTGGCTGTTCTAGAAGCAACATCGTGGTGCTTGTATTGTTTGTCCCAAGTTCTGCGCAAGGTCTGGGTGTCGATACACGTACTCCGGTAGTGTTTGCCGGCTCGCAATTTGGTCATGTCAGTTTCATCAACCTCTTCGATAGATTGGATGCCGCGGTCTCCTTTTCTGTCATCTTCATGCAAGCTAGTCCAGGCGGGATTCTCGTCTTCTTCGTCTCGGCCGTGGCTCCGTTCTACCGGCATGCTGGCTGGCCGGGTGGGGAACTTGTGACGGTGCGGTCGTAGATGGACCCTGGTGGTGGGCGTGACGTGCGGCGAGCGGATGAGGCTTCGCTCGCTGGGTTTTGGGACCTCACTGAGCCCATTGATGGCCTCTGAATCCACTTGGTCGCCTTCGAAAAAACAGATGAAGTGCATACACCTTTGAGAATATGTTACATTTACAACAGTCACTAGATCTATTTTCCATTTACTTTCCTTTCTTTATAATCAACATAGTACAGCACATGAGTTTCACTTTCTGAATTGAGCTGCTGATGGAAATGTACGTTTCAACTATATTCTCATTTATTGAGACGCACTTAGTTGCAGATATACATATATGACAGATATTCGATACCACTAGGTACCGATACTGATAACAAGTACTGATACCGCTAGTATACTATTTTTCACACATAAAATGTATTTCTCACACATAACATTTCCCCCAAAAAGTCAAACAAAAGTCATGTATGGATTTTTATATATATATATATATATATATATATATATATATATATATATATATATATATATATAAAATTTTATTTTTTTCACACATAACATTTCCCCCAAAAAGTCAAACAAAAGTCATGTATGGATTTATATATATATATATATATATATATATATATATATATATATAAAATTTTATTTTTTTCACACATAACATTTCCCCCAAAAAGTCAAAAAACAAAAGTCACGTATGGATTTATATATATAAATAAAAAAATATATATATATAGATTACTCTAGGGGTACAGGAGGATAACAGTTTTGGTGGCTAAACCTTGAATTTCAAGTTTTATAAATAGTATAACAAGTTTAATAAATACAAAATTTACAACAAAATTTGTAAAATGATTATTAGACAAAGAGAGAGAAAGAGAGAAAGAGAGAGAGAGAAAGAGAGAGAGAGAACTACAGTACCGTAATGTATGATGTGGCGCGCACTTAAAAATATGAACTATTGAGCGCAATCCAGCATTTTATGACATTTATGGACATCGGTCAGCGAACATTCTTAAGTCGGCTGTTCGTAACTACCTGTATATTCCCGCTTTGTTGTCTATTTGTAAAAAAAAATACTAACCATGTTTAAATTCTTTCCCTTCATGGTCAGCTGGAAGTAGTACTGAGTCCTTATACTCAGGCAACAAGTGATATGGAGGAGTGGAGGAATGTCTCTTGAAATCCTTGGAGCTCAACTGTAACGGGTAGTAGAGAATACCGATCAATGATACGTCAATAATTAACTTATATTCTGTTTCCGAATTCCTGCTTTACCTCCTGGATGTCGCCCACAGACTTTGAGTGCCTGCTAAGATGCTGCTCTTTTTCCTGGTTTGGAGGTGGCATGTCGAGTAATGGCTGAGCGCAAACCTCTGTGGGCGGGTTGCCCGCCAGGGGACTGAGGGGGGTGTCGAAAATCATCTGGTAGTGTCTGATGAGGAGCTCTACGATGAGCGCCTGATAGGGGTAATCCACCACCGAGGAAAGGGACACGTCGGCATCTGCCTGCCTCGGCTTGATGAGCGTCGGGCCGAAGATGATCCCCAGGTTTTTTGCAGGCATCTTGTTTTCCTCCGATCGTTCTGTCACCCTGATGGAACGGTATAATGAAAACCCTCACTGAAGATCATTCTTTGCTATCTAAAATAAACAAAATAAAAATATTTCTCATCTGGTAGCAGCCTACCGGTGCAGATGCTCTATGAGGAACTGCAGCGTCTTGTAGTGAGCAGGCGGCAGCTGCTGCAGGAGGTCCTTGAGCTTGAAGAGGACGCGGTTGAGCTCCACGCCGACCTGAGCTGACGTCACTGGGGAGGAGCTAAGACGAAATGCCTCCAAATCCTCCACAATTCCACCTTGGCTTTCTTTGGCCAAACCAATAAGCTCGTTGTAGTAGCGGAAAAGGATGAGGGGCTCTGGGAGCTGCAAATGTGGAAAATGTAAACAAAAGCGCAAAATATTAATCTGTCATCAGATTTAGAAATTAAATGTGAAATTAACATACATGGTCAAGGATAACTGTAAAGCAGGCCTACCTGTCTCAGGTAGAGTTTGAGCACGTTGCTGATGTCGTGGGGGTAAAGGTCAGACATCTCAACCAAGTCCTTGCCATTCTCAAACGCTTGGCACAGTTTTTCGACGCGCGACTTGGCACCGTTCAGGCGGTAAATACCCTTTGCAGCCCAAAACCATTTTTATATTACATATAATCATACAGAGGATTTTGAAGAAATGTAACGGAACCACGTTTTTGTAAATACCTTCACATTGAGCGCTCTGGTCTCTATCTCCGATGTACATTTACGGATGATGAACGGGATGCCGTCCTGGCTGTTGTTTGCCGTCTGCATGAAGTCAACACCAAAGAGGTGGAGCTTCCTCTGGAGCTTCTTATGACCACACTGGATGGCCAAGCTCTCCAGGCACTTTTTGTGGCAGGCTAATGAACACTGGGGAATTGTTGAAACATTTCAGTTCATCATTTGCACAGTATAAATATCTTAAAACAAGAAATATAGGCTGGATTTTATCCAATCAAATAAAACGTTATTTATATAGCACTTTTATACATCACAAAATACTGTGCAAACATCCAAGGAGCGACATAAAAGCATGGCGGGGCACGGAGAAACCATGTGAGGAAAAACAGACTGGAGTATGGTGCAGGAACCTCCAGCCACCCCTCCCAAAGCAAATAAAAAGCTAAAAAAATATATGAACAGTACCACTATAAGCTTCCTTAAAGGGGAAGTCAACCGTAAACATTTCTTGACAATAATATGTTATATGTGACCACACTAGTGTAAACATGACATTCTGACTACAGTCATTTCTGGCCGATAAGGCACACCTGACTATAAGCCGCGCTAGCTAAATTTGGGAATACTCGAGTTTGTTACACATATAAGCCGCACCCGACTGTAAGCCACAATTGTTTTAATGTTACCAAACTCTGACTAATTTTGGTGGGGAGCTTAGTTTTTTTGAGTATTTTTCTTTTTTCTGTTTAAAAATATATATTTTCCTGTTTTTCTGAATATTTTTTTCTGTTTTTCTAAGTATTTTTTCCCTGTTTTATCAAATATTTATTTTTCAGTTTTTTTTAAATTTATTTTTCTAATTTTATTTTATTTTTTAAAGGGTTTTCCCTCAGAGATTAGAGAACAAACCACAATACAGTATACACATTCATTCCTTTATTGAGAGCCAGTAAGTAAACATCTAATTGCATTTGCAGGTATGCGGGAAAGTGTCTGATTCTGCTATTAGCAAGTCTGCACCAAGTCACTTGGAGTTCAGAGGTAAAAAAAAAAAGTTACTCTGAAAAACAGAACACCAGCTCTGTTTTCGGAATATTTTTTTTAAATATTTTTTTTCCCTTTTTTTCTGAGTAATTTTTCCTCCTGTTTTTCAGAATATTTTTTGCCCCAAAAAATATTCTGTAAAACAGAAAAAAATATTCAGAAAAACGGGGGGAAAAAAATATTTTTTGTGGGGGGGTTGACTTGGGACCACAAAATGGAGTAAATCCACTAGATGCCTTTTCGGTCAATCTTTGAATTAATAGGAAAAAAAATGCCTTTCTGCCTTTTAACCTTTTGAACTAATTTCATGGAGCCATTCCAAGAACTGAAGCGCTTGCATTCTTCCATCACTTACTTGTCAAAGCACCCAGGCAGCATTACATAACCCACATTTCAGGGGAGAAAATTCCATTAACGCTTTCTTTCCCCTTTGTTCATATACAGTGTCTAATAAATATGGAAAGAAACTTGACCTGAAAAATAAAGCAGTGGGGGCACACAGGGGTTAACTCTTTAGAAGTTGGGCAAAAAGTATTTCGTTTCCACTGGCTGTTTCCCCCTAAATTGAAACTTTTCCTTTTTGGATATTCAGATGAGTGCAGGGGTGGTTATTCTCATTTTTTTTCCGGGGGGGGGGGTCATCAAAAATGATAAAGAAGCTAAGAGTCCAAAAGCTGTTCATGAATTCATTACGGGGGAAAAAAAAGAAGAAACCAAGGTTACCTCTTCACATTCTGCTCCTTGAAACACCACCAGCCCGTCACACTCTCGACACTTAGAGAGCGCTCGGAGTTTTCTCAGCTTGTGCGATTGAGCAGCTTTGGACATCTGCGTGTTTCTAAAAGGACGTGGCGAGCTGGCTGCCTCTATTAAAAGATCATTTAAACCTGAAACGTGCAATATATACTGAGTCATGCATGTCGAAAATGCTAAATCAACATTTGTGACTGTTTTGCCTGACGCACCGTTATCAGATGGAGAATGGGGCTCATCCAGGTCATCAGCAGATGACATGGTGCCAGTAGAGGGTGATCTGGGTAATCTTCTTTTAAAGTCTCCTGGAAAGTATGATAAGACCAGTAAGTCCACATTTATCCAGTCAAGACTAACTAATTCTAGCCAGTTTTGAACTATAACTACACTCATTTAATCATGATTTATGCACACACTCTAAAAACTGTTGGATCAAAAATGACCCAATCATAGGACAAAAATTAACCAATTATGGGACAAAAATGGACCTATCATCTACTTTAATGCTACTTTGAGCCAAGAAATGGGTCTTTTAGTGTAAAAACACTCATAAATATTGGTCAAATCCTTTACTTGGGTCAAAAAATTGGGCTATTTTTTTATAAAACAACCCAGAAAGTTGGGTCAAATTGACCCATAAAGTGGGTCGGTCCATTTTTGAGTCATAATTGGGTTACTTTTGACCAAACTGTTTTTAGAGTGTTTAACAGCAAATCTAAGACAGGCAAAAGGCCTTACTTTTAAATTACATAATAATCTGTTTTTTTTTAAATACTTTGTCCTTCACTTCCAATCACGTAATTATACGTTTTTATTTTATTTTATGCTAGAGCATACAGAAGGCTTTGATGCAGCTTCTGAACTGAAGAGGTCGCTTAAAGCAATGGTAGTTGCTAGAAAAAATGGCCAGCAGGTGGCAGCAGAGTATAAGCGATCAGCCAGGGCCATGTTGCAACAAGCTCTTTTTCCCAGTGTTTTCAACAGGTTTGTGAATAATGATGAAGCTTAGCTATATTTTAATGCTAATTTCTGCAAAATGGAAACAGTTAGAAATATACTTTTAATACTTTTTTTCTGATAAAAGAAGAGACTCTAATCTTTTTCTTGGTAGTTTCCATGTTTTTATAGCAATAGAACACAATATTCTGTGGGCCTTGCAAAATCAGTCAAAAAACAGTAAAACAGCCGGGAGCGAAGGGAGTTGCTTCATTGAAAATGGCTGGGAGTGAATGAGTTAATATTATAAATGTTTTAAGTTACACAAAACAAATGAGTCCAAAAAATGGCATATTGCAAGTGAGTATTAAAATCCTTTTGATGGTGGCAATGAAATGCTTGCCTGGGCTCGCAGTTGGTGAGTCCATGGATCGGGACTCGCTGCTCCCTCCTACACTTTCTGAGTCACTACACATTCCTCCGCCCTGACTCGAATTCCAGGTACGAATCCGAAGTGCTGCATATCAAAAAAAGATTATGCTGTCATCAGTTGTGTTCCAACTGGCATAAATGAGAATAAAATTGAATCTGCCGAATTGGAAATACCTTGGATGTCAGTACTGCTGTTGGAGCGCCGCTCTGCAATCTTGGCTTGTTGGGTGGTGTTGGACCCGTCATTCTCATCTGGACCGAGGAGGTCGGATGTCATGGCTCCTTTTGACAGGTTACCGTGGGATGAGTGATTGCCACTTAGTGTGTGCTGGGTGAGATGGATTCTGGCAGTGGAGATGACACATTGATAATTAGCAAGAATGTGTCTTTGTAGAATAGTAGAATTAATTTTTGAATATTTACATACAGTTTATTTTTAAATACATCACAACAAGGCAACTCAAAGTAACAAACAGATTGGACATGCTAGGTGGCTAACCATTCAAACCAGTGCTACATTCACTTACAGTCCACCTTATAGAATGTCGATCAAACACACAAAAGGTTTAAATATCTGCTAACGGATATACATAACTACAATTGATGTTAGAATATTTACATATTTATTTTCATGGCATCACAACAAGCCACACGAAGTAACAAACAGATTAGACATGCTAGGTGGCTAACCTTTCAAACCAGTGCTACATTCACTTACAGTCCAACTTATAGAATGTCGGTCAAACACACAAAAGGTTTAAATATCTTCTAATAGATATACATAACTACAATTCATGTCAGAATATTTACTATATCTTCTAATAGATATACATAACTACAATTCATGTCAGAATATTTACTATTATTATTATTTATTTTCATGGCATCACAACAAGCCACACCAGTAAACCCAAATGCTGCTGAAAAGTTCTGAACTGCTGATATCTATCTATGCATTGAGGGATCTTGAAATCTTACAATATACAACAGTAGTTACTGTATTAATTGGGAATTGTGCAACTGATACTGAAATTAATTAATTAAAAAAATTAGTTTTTTCACAGACATCAAATGGACTTTAGCGCAATTTCTGATGGTTTTCTGTATTTGGGTTTGGGACCAACACTAGAGAGCGCCATTAAAGGACGAACTAAAACACAGCAAGTCTCACCCTGTGCTTGATGAATCCAAATAGTTGGACTCCGACGGCAACCTCCGGACAAACTCGACAAAGCGATGCCCGGGCTCGTACAGTTTGGCATTTTCACAAAGACTCTGGTGGTTGACAGGAAGTGATACAACCTGGGCCTGCTGGAGCTGGAACCAGTTGACTGTGACCTTGAACAGAAAATGTCATTGGTGGTATGAGACTTTAGTAACCCTTCAAAATAAACATAATTAAAGAAACATCTGGACGTACAGCTTTAAGGGTGAGGTCGCATTGGAAGACCATCTTTCTGAGCTGAGTGATGATGTCACTCTTGGCGTTGGCAAGATGGACTCTTTCTTCCACAACATCGGTCTGACAAGCTTCGCAGTGTGCCCTTGCCTCCTCAGCCTGCATCCAATGGAACACAAAGGATTCGCAATTCAGATTAGAAAAATGATGATAATAGTGTATTAATGACATTCATTTTATGACCCAACCTTCAGCAAGGCCTCCTCTTCCAACCTGCGCCGCTTTTCAAGTTGTTTTACAGCCGTTGCGCCTCCTACTCCTCCGATTTGTTCCCCCTCCAGGCGGCTGGTAGATACCTTGGCCTTTTCATACTCTTCTTGACGCTGATCCTGCAGCATCCGAGCCTTTTTCAGAGCGCTGTCCGCTTCATGCTTGTCATGCAAAAAACATTTGGCAGTACCATTAAAATGGCATCTTAACGCATTTGCTCCCAAAAACGTATAAATACGTTATATTTTAACTCATTCATTGCCATTGACGACTATAGACGTCAAAAATTCATGTGAACTATTTCTATTAGTTTAACTTTTTTTTCCATTTAATTTCATTTTTTAGGTTGTACATTTATAACATTGTAGTCATGCGATTAATTACGATTACAAATTTTAATCGTCTGCCGCCCCTTATTTTTAATTAAAAAAAATTAATTAGGGGCGTCAAGCGATTACATTTTTTTAAATTCTAATTAATCACATGACTTCACTAGTTAACTAACGATTAATCACAACTTTTATATCTGTTCTGAATGTACAATATAAAAAAAGCTAGGTTTTCATACTCTTGTTAGCAAAAGTGGAAAAAAAATTCTAATGGATTTTGGGTGTCTATAGCCGTCAATGGCAGTGAATGAGTTAAATATCACCATGCTCACAAAGATGTATTTGTTTTTTTTTGGTTCTTTACGCTAGAGCATACAGAAGGCTTTGATGCAGTCTCTGAACTGAAGAGAATGCTTGACGCAATGGTAGTTATTACAAAAACGGCCAGCAGGTGGCAGCAGAGTATAAGAGATCAACCAGCTCAAAAAGGTCTTTCCCCCACTATTTTCAACAGATTTGTGAATCATGATGAAACTTAGCTACTGTATATCTAATGCTAATTGCTGCAAAACTGAAACAGATAATACTGATGAAAGAAGAGACTGGTAGGTTCCATGTTTTTATAGCAATAGAACACAATATATTTCGGGCCTTGCAAAATCAGTCAAAATCCAGTAAAACAGCCGGTTGCTTCATTGAAAATGGCTGGGAGTGAATGAGTTTATTTGTGTGTTATGGTTATTTCCCAAACCATTTACCAAGCCGTTTTATAACAATATTAAAGAATTACCATTTTCTTCTGCTGTCTCTGCCACTGCTCCTTCATCTCCTTTCGTAGTTTGTCCAATTCATGTTTTCGTGTCATCAAAGGCTAGATTAAAAAATAAATAAAAAATAAAACATTTACGTGAGTATTGTTGTGTTTATTATTCACCTAGCAAAGGGCTTTGTGTTGTTACCTGCATAAATTTGTTGCTTTGGAGCACTGCTGTGGTGTTCAGTACAAGCTTGCTGTATTCAATGTCATTTTTGAAAGCAGCCATGTAGATGTCACGGAAAGGCATGAATTCCTTGATATCAGAAAGACCAAGAAAAGAGGGGTTGTTGGTAAAACAAACACATTGTGTCCAAATCTAAGATGCAAATTATTGAATCACCTGTTGACTTGCGAGGGTCTTTGCAGATTCCGCCATTTTGTTGTAGCTCTTCGCCAACTCGATATCTGTAAATACATCCGTTATACATGTGACAATACTGATAGATCACCCTGCCCTTTATTTGGTTCGTTGTAAAATTAAACATGTTTGTAACATTTCCAGAGAATAACAGGAAAGTCAACGGAGACATTTACTTTAAATAAAGTCAAGCAATGTCCTTGAGTCATTCATCATTAAATAAACCATTAGCCACGGAGGATGTGTTAAATAAACAGTTTGCCTGTTTGCCTGATAACACATGCATTGTACCACTTTTACAGAGAGCCCTGTGTCACTATGCTTACTGGAAGAATGACTAAGTATGACAGTGAAACCCATTCATTAACCACCTTCACAGACTAGAAGTTCACACGCTGCATTCTCAGCCTTGAACGAGACGTTGAGGTAACAGTGGGAAAAAAAAATCCCAGGAAATATAACTTTGGGGTGGGGGTGGGGGCTATTTCCGTAGTTGGGAAATAATCACATCATTTTTTCATCTGCAAGTTCAAGTGTTCAATTGTTCAATTTGATTTTACACTTAAAACTGCATAAAGTGTAAATTCCTGGCAATAGTCACATTTTTAGTTCTCTTGTATTAGAATCTGAATATTGATTTCAACTGAACACTGTCAACTAATCACTTATTTCCATACACTTGGACTACAATTTTTACTTTGGGGTTGCTGGGAAATGAAAATACAGCCTTTAAGAATGGTGTTTTTTGCGAAATCTCAAAATTGCAAATAAAAAAAAAAGGGGGACGGTGTGTAGAATTTAGTGCCATCTAGTGGTTAACTGACAGAATGCAACAACCTAAGCTCAAAGCATGTGCTTTACTACGGTGCCTTAGAGACCAAACTTCGCAAGCCTACCGCCGATTACAACTACATTCGCAAAGTTCTTCTCCTTCGGATATCCGTAGCAGAAAGATGGCCGCGAAACATATCGCCCTCCTGTAAGGTTCAGCACGACATATGTAACTAGCGATTAATATACCTATGATTATATTAAAAGAATGTACGTTGATGTGATAGAACATATTTTTGTGCATTATTCTCTTTTGCATATTATTGAAAGTAATGGGTTTTTAAAATGTATGAACATTGAAAAATTAAAAAATTACACACACTATCCCTTTAAATATATATTTTTTCCATAACTTGAAACCGACATGCGGACCTTTTAGCCAGAGCGGGTCACTTATGTCTAAATGTTGGTGTTAAGAATATAATATAATACCTCACTGTCAAACAATGAAAATCATAACCTCCTTGGCAAAAGTTGTAAAAATTAATTTTTACAACTTAAACTCTGAGCTAATGTTTCATTTAAAGACCCACAATTTGCATAATTAGGCACACATGAAACTCAAGATAAAGACATATACAGATAAAGTTCCTAACATGACCACCTTAAAATATTTTTGAGATACTGTAGCTATCTATGTACAATGGCCATCATGCCACCTACCAGCTCTGTGGCACTCCTACTAACCCGTCTAACCCGCAACACTTCCTTAACTCACCCATATTAAGACGCTTCTCCACCCAGCCCAGCACTTCTTTGGTGTATTTGGACCAAGCCTTGGCGTAACGCAGTGCTGACTCCACCCCGTTGTCCTGCTGCTGCAGCGTCCGATCCACTTCTTCGACCCGAAATGGTGGCCCTGTTACAATCACAGGAACCGCACGAGGGAGGTTGTAAAAGATGGACTTAGGCATGACTGGCAAGGCTACTCTCAACACTGACCTTAATACAAATACAGGCTAATACCATTTGAAGATCATTACAGCTATGTGAGTAATGCATGGATTAATAAGTAGTCATCCAACACAATTTGTAGCCACACTGACACATCTCACAAGGCCCAATGAGAACATTTTATTTTTTTTACTTCAAAAAACCCGCAAAAAATTTACTCTCTCTTGCAAAACCAAAATACATGCTGTTAAAGAGAGCAATCTTACCTGGCGGATCATCTTTCTCAGAGCCGGATCCTCCAGATTCCACAGGCAGGTTGTCAAAAGACTGAGACCAGATTAAAAAACAAAAACAAAAATGAAACAGGGTTTAGACCATCCATATTACTATACACAGAAGAGCTGCAAATAAAGATAGTATCAATAAATCATTTGGCGTACTACAACTACTACTATACAGTTCATTTTACTTGACAATTCAGGACAGTAAGGCACTTCCTGGTTTTAATAGGCCTGTGAATGCACTAACGTCATAGAACCAACATTCATTTTACTTGTCCCCTTTAAATCTTATTGTGCTGAAATAATTCTAAGCAGTTGATTGACTACATCATTACGTACTTGGTATAAGGGGTTGCAGGATTCTGACTTTATTCGTAGAATTCTGACTTTAAAGTGAGAATTCTTTATTGGTTTGAACTGAATGTAGAATTTTTTCCCTTTTTTTTCTTTTTTATTTTACTTTGAAGTGAGAATTCTCACTTTATTCTCAGAATTGACTTTAAAGTGAGAATTCTGACTTTAATAACAGAATTCTGACTTTAAAGTGAGAATTCTCACTTTATTTTCAGAATTCTGACTTTAAAGTTGACTTTATTATCAGACTAGCTCTTCGTCAAAAAGTCAGAATTCTCACTTTAAAGTCAGAAGTCTTGAGATCAAAGTCAGAATTCTGAGATCAAAGTCAGAATTCTGAGATCAAAGTCAGAATTCTCACTTTAAAGTCAGACTTCTGATATTAAAGTTGGAAATTTCACTTTGAAGTCAGAATTCTGAGATAAAAGTGATAGTGAGAATTCTGAGATTAAAGTCAGAATTCTCACTTTAAAGTCAGAATTCTGAGATTAAAGTCAGAATTCTTACTTTTAATTCAGATCTTGCCAACCCTTTTTTTTCTCTTCACTATTCCTCCTCCGTAATTACGCAACTTACCCTGCTCGTCTTAGTTAGGGGGAGCCCTAACACTGATCCATTCTCTACATCTCCCATAAGGAAGTCAGACACTCTGGAAAAAAAACAAAGAAGTTTTAAAATTGGAATGCATTTTGATGCCGAAAAGCTTACGTCAGTGTCTCATGTGGCGTCATCAGCATGATACCTACACATTGCCAACGGTGAATGCCAATTTGTCAATTGCGGAGTAGATGTCGCTCAAAAGACTCTGCTTGTTCTCTTCGTTCACCTCCTCAAAATTCACTCCTATCAAATGGAGATGAGGCGAGATTAAGTCAAGCTTCCCCGTCGTAATGTAAAATGAGCGCACTGGAGACTTCCTGCACAACTCCTTGAAGGCCACCACTCTATGCATAATATAAATTGTTTTATGTTGTCGTCTCAAATCACAGAACAAATTGTGAAGTCAACCAAAAGCATCCAAAACAAACTCGTATGTGAGCTCTGAAAGAAAACAAAAACTCCCAACTGTATATAAATGGGCTGTAATCGGGAAATCCAGTAGCTTCCGGAGCAAGTCAAAACACGCTGATGACTGAAGACAGAATAGGGGAAAAACACCAATGTAAATATGGTTGTAATCAGTCTTCACAATAACCTTCCTGTCCTGACTGTGCAGAGAAAAAAATAAACTAGATGCTCAGAAAGCAAGTCCAATAAATCAGTGATGTAACTGCCGCTTGCTTGAGGAAACTCTTGGTCTTTCCTTCCATTGGGACAATGGCGATTTCTAGAGTACTAAACACAAACTACCCGACTTTTCAATTGGATACGCTGTGTTTATCATTTGAAGTTTCTCCATTTAGTTTGAAGGCAGCAAAATGATGGTTGTGGTGTGACAAACGAAAAAGCAGTCATATTAACGAAAGGGTTTTTGAAATCTGCAAAGAAGAATGATTCAGACTCCATGACCTTACACCACAAGACAACTATAAATACCTACCTGTAATGTAGATTTTCCCCCCAGAACCTTGGTCTTGTTCAATAGGTAATCCCATCTTGATAAATCACGACGATCACTAAACTAGATGTCTTATACATTCTTCCCATTTTGCTCTAGTTGTTATCCTCAGTCAAGCAATATTGAGTACAGTATGAAGAAAAAAATGCATCTGGAAAAAAAAAAAAGATCTGACTTATAGATGAGGCCAAACAATTTTCTTCAAATGACCAATGATCCGAGTGGTCCTGGGAACAACGCGTCGTCACCATTGAAAGCACGCAACTCACTTCTGCTTTTACATTGCCTCAGCTTCTGTCCAACCCCTAACCCCTCAACAGGACATCCTGAGCCTTGTTAGAATACAATGCCAGTACTCGCACAGTGGTCCAAATGCGGAAGTTGCATCATTGAGAAAAAATGGTATTGTTTCAGTGGAAAAGCACAACACTCTCGCACAACTCAGATGAATCCAAGTACTGTATCTCAGTAGTAATTTTTTTTTTGTTCACCATAAATACTAATGAGAGGGACCCCTAAGGATGCCTTGTTGATATACCAGGTAACACAAATCATAACTAAATATGTCAAATTATGATGACACATGAGGATTGTAATTATCAAATTACTTATCTGGTCCATTATCACCTAAGCTACTGGTAACACATATATACACATATATACACACACATATATATATATATACATATATATATATATATATATATAGCATATATATGTAGCATGTTCAAAATATCTAAATATATATATATATATATATATATACATATAGCATGTTCAAAATCATATATATACATATAGCATGTTCAAAATCAAAACATCTAAATAGTAATTATATATATATATATATATATATATATATATATATATATATATATATATATATATATATATATATATATATATATATATATATATATATATATATATATATATATGTAGCATGTTCAAAATCAAAACATATGGCGCAGTTAATGAAGTGTTTGTGTTACCAGTAGCTGAATGTGTCATATTCAGCATGTTCAGGTTTGATTTATGCTGGTCTATGTTTTTTATTTATTTAAACAAACTAACTTTAAATTGCACGTAAAAAAATAATGACATCCAGAGCAATTCTGTGTACAAGTTGCATTGCTCATCTGAGGATTGCTTGTAAAGTTACAAATTTAGATGTTTTGATTTTGGCCGTCTGATTATTGGTCCAACATTACTCATTTCTTTACTAGATCATCCCACGGGTTGAATTAAACCCTTTGACGGGCCGTACGTTCGACACCCCAACTTAGGTGATAATGGACCAGATAAGTAATTTGATAATTACAATTCTCATGTGTCATCATAATTTGACATATTTGTTCAGAGTTGTGATTTGTGTTTCCTAGTATACCAACAAGGCATCCTTAGGGGTCCCTCTCATTAGTGTTTATGGTGAACAGAAAAAAATAAAAATAAAATATATATATATATATATATTTCCCATGATCACCAAGCCCTAATTGCTGGCTTGTATTAGAAAGATTTGGTGACCCAAAGACATTGTAACTTACCTTTCACTGCAGTGATGACAGTTCCAGCTGCACTCAGAATATCAACTGAGTTGAGGCTCTGGTGTTTGCTGACGACAGTCGACAGGACTGCCAGCATCTCCCCGAGACGCTCGTGGACTGCCTTGTGGAGGAAGGCTTGGTGCTCTGTGGCGACACAAGTTGGAAAATTCAAAGAGTTTTGTGGCGTTCAAGCAGACTAACTGCTTTAATTAATTCATGGGAAAAAGTAGTCTGATTATCTTTACTGTGATGTAGGAAATAAGAGCGATTGAAGACATGACCTGCATGACTTCACCATTCATCCCATTTTGAAGTAAAATTACAATGGATTTATACTGTAAATGGTTGATGTAATATAGGGGGCATACCGGTAAAGCTCTGACTGCAAATCAAAGAGCCACTCGCTCACGCCCAGGTGCGTCCTTTGGCAGTAAAACAATTGAAAAACTGTTACGTTGCTTGGCAAATTGATTGACAAAACACTTCTAAACCAGGAAGCGTGATTCCCCCTGAAAGTTTGATCCAAAGCCCAGAGAATTACAAATCTCCCATCCTACCAACAAATGGTGCACCCGTGCTGCCAACAGGATCACGACATAACATTCCGGCTTTCCTGGTTTAAAGGGTGGCCATGGCAGCCATGTCAGACAACTGCCATCCATTCACAGCAGTTGCGGTCAACACTAAAGCAGTCAATGGTCTGTCTAGGCAACAAGGCCATAAAGCAGGCCTGGCAGTGGGATTGCAGTCAGCTCAGTAACCTACATAGAGAACTCATACCTAAAAGCCAAGTGCATAAACACCCACGACCTATTGCGACCTAACTACAATTAGAAGTTTGCAAGTCTGTTAATCAGAAGCCCCTTTTTAAACAGAAATGATGAGGTAAGAAACCTAAAAACACAGCTTGTGATAAGGGTGGGAATTGAAGTTCTGCCATGAAGTCAGCAAGCTAACAAGAAAACAGCTTATGTCTGTATAAAGGGGACACCTGACTACTCTATACAGTTACTGTTATGTAATCTACAAAGCTGATTTTCAAAACCATCACCCCCTCTATAATACAAAAAAATGCAACATAATGCAGACTAAAGTGATTATTTTTTAAACCGCAAAACCCTACAACATTGGTTGTTGCGCAACTACGAGCGGGTTGCTTACAGTCCATTTTTCTGCCTCACACTGCTCCATTCCCTCCAACAATCCCACCGACAGCCAAAGCCACATTTGCGCTGATGATCACCCCAGGATTACCTCCTCATGGAAAAGGGGATCAGAAAGACTTTAGCTGTCGCCCATTTTTCCTTTTATTCATTAGCTCTCTTTTTGGAGTGGGACAAATAGTGCAACCAGCGGGGCTAATACAGGGGGGTCTGCGTGGACATATTGACAATGCTTGCTGTGGTGATACGGGAAAATCAAGCCAACTAAACAGTCTGTGAAAAGTTCCCATCAGAAGGTAAACCAGGTTTACAGGAAAAAGAAACATTGGGGGGGACATACAAACGTATAGAGAAAAAGGGGGGGAGGGGGGGGCAGCAGGAAACAAGTGAGCCTGAGTGAGAACAACGTCATAATGAATTGTAGAATTGTAGTGTAAGAACTGTTTTTCACCATTTCAGGGCTAAAACAGAGGAACATGACACTTCAGCATGAATCGCCCCTCCCCTAATAAAAAGTATAAGAACAAGGAGGCTGACTCAATGGGTGAGCCTGTTAGCTTGCAAGCTAGCTGGTGGCTAGCACCCGTTAGCTTGCAAGCTAGCTGGTGGCTAGCACCCGTTGTCAAGAGCATGGAAAGCCCAGCAACGGCTCGTTTGATATATTCCAACCATTGGGGTCTTTAAGCAGATATAATTCATGGCTCAAACATGGTAGGTTTGTGTACGTATAAGAAAGACGTGTGGTATTTGAGTGAAAGTTGAGCGGGGCGTGGTTACAGTGGACATGCCCGCACAGTGACGGTGTTTTGAGAGTAGAAATAAAGGCTTGATTTCTTACAATTTATTCTCTGCGATGTGTCAAATTTACAAGACATTTTTATGATCACTTCACTTTACAGGGAATTCAACGATGACACTTTCAAATCCATGTGAAAAATCTTTTAACAAACAGAAAATGATGTGTTTGGACTATGGAAACACACATACTACCAAATGAAAGATTGGGCTCTCATCTTTCATCAGAAAAAAAAAGTTTGTTTCTACCTTATTCCGTCTTTCAGTAATCAACAATAGAAAATGGTTAGTTTCACCTCTGTTTTGAAACAAACGTATTTTAACGTCTTTGGCACTCCTCCCTAGGATTTTACTAAACGTTATTTAACGTTTTTGGCAGTCAAAGAGTTAACAAGGTAAGCAAAAAAGCTGACATGTATCCTAAAACCAGACACTTTAAATTTCAAATAAAAATAACTAAAAATTAAATTAAATTAAAAAAAACTAAAAGTACTTCTTGCCTCCAATGATTTGCGCTAGCCAAAAGCTTCGCCGCAGGACCTTTAGACACTCCTTCCCCATAGCAACCATGTTCATTCATCTTCATCACATGTCATGCACAGCTTCTTCAGCTGCTAAGAAGCTGGTAGATTTTAATGACAAAAGCTTCTTTCCTTTTTGTTTTAACTGTCCAACTACTAAAAGAAACCAAAAAGTATCTCTTGTGTGCTTCTGGCAAAGATTAAATTCACCAAAAAACGTCTTTTATTAGGGCAGTTTTTTGGCATTCAAAATCTGGGTAAAAGACCGATGTAGCTATTTAGGAGTGCTTTTTCAGACCAGTTGTCATAAAGACACCCTTGAGCATCATAAAGCGCTTTAATACGGGCACCGCCTCTTTCATTTCAGTGAGCTCAGGAATATTTTTAATACCCACGTTTGAACAAACTCATTCGACTTCTTTGAGAAGTCAGATAATAATCAGGCATGAAAATTTTAACTACAAAAACTGTGCATGTGTGTGTGTTTACCCACGTGTGCAGAGTCAAAGTTTCCAACAAGCTGCTTCAACCCCTATGTCCTTAATTGGTCTTAGTCAAGATCCCCAGACATTATCCTTTCGAATTGTTAAAATAAATAAAATAGCCCGAATCATCCTGGCACATGCTTCACAACCCATTCAGTGAAGTGAATCCCCAGTACAGGAGGCATAAACCTAGAGGTTTATTAGGGACTACCCTAAACCATGAATGGCCACAAGATAGAGGGTTTTCCTTTAAAAGGTCTCATTGGCTGCGATCTTCAATGGCCGATGTGTGGCCATCCTACATTGAGGCTAATTAGCAAGACATTATAGCTGTGTGGACCAGCACAGCAAGGCGCGGGACCAAGTTAAAAGACTGATTATTTAACCCCAGAACTGCTTTTCAGTGAGGAACACAAAAGCACAGACAGCTTGTTCCCACCAGGAAGGGTCTGTTCAAGGCATATCTGACAAATAAACACATTTAGATTCGACAGCTGTACTCTTGTTTTAAAGAGCGGACATTAAGTTTAAAGAGAGGTTCTGGGAAGATCCTTCTGGCCAAAGGGAAAACCAGGGTTTGAAGGACAAACTTGTTTGAGAGCAGAAAAACTCAGTATTGTCCCTGGGGCCACTAGCAAACAGTGGGACAGGTCACCTCGTAGACATGACCACATGAAGCATTTATGGAACAATAAATTTCAACAGCAGCTTTTCACTTTACACACCAATGAAGGACGTTTTGGTGGGAGGATGGTAAGGCATGATAGGGGAGGAGCTCTGGTGCGTACGGGAGGGAAAATATGAAAGGAGAAGGGGGTTGTGTGTTATTTGGGGTAGTTCTCTTCCTGTGGGATTTGTCCCAACTTTACCCCTGCACAGCACATCCCCGCTATGAGAGAAGGAGTGCGAGACATTCCAGGGCATAATAAGGCCTGGTGAATGAAAGCTATGGAGGGATCAGACCTTGAGCCTGATGAGAAGGAGGCCGCGGATCAGGAGCTCCTCGCAGGCTGCCAAAAACACATTGCCGGGCTTTTACTTCATTAGCGTCATGGAAACCCAACATTCCAGCCTCTTGTTTGGTAGTGGGGATGGGAGTTGCGGCGAAGGGGGTGCAGGGGGGGGGGTGGGGGGCATAATGAAAACATTGTCAGAGAATTCACCATCAAGATGACACCATAATAATAAAACATTCAGAAATCTCTCCAGCTTTCTCAAAAATGTTACTCAGGAATTATATACTATATTTTATAGTGTTTAAATGTTATTCTGAACATGAAATGATATAACCGCCAATCCCAATGGATAATTACTAATTACGGGCTTTGTTTCAATGACATGACCCAATAGTGCCTGAGACAATATGACTTGGCAACATTCCATTGACTGCGACCTATCCTCAATTATGCATTGCAAATCTTTATGGTCCAAAGCATCTGAAAAAGGGGCATGGGGGGGTTTATTGTCTCATAGAGTGCAAAACCAGTAAACATGTCACCAATATGTCTTCAAAGGTTAGATCACACAGGGAGGCAAGCCATAGTAAAGGTGGGCTAATAACCAATAGGGTGCCGCATGAGTGCTATTTTTTTAGACCGCAAAGCTGTGTGACGTCAGCAGCGTGAACCGGAAGGGGGTCAACATAGAAGCGTCAACTTGTGTGGACGTCCAAAAGAGCAGTTTAACGTCAGCGAAGTGAAGCCTTTCACCTTCATATGTAAAAAAAAAAAAAACACTGTTGGGGGCCATGCATGCCCCTACAGTTGACAATCCTGATCCCTTGGCGGCCGCCGCCTGTCCTAAAGAGATACGCGATTTTCTTTGTTTTTTTTATTTGCCATTTGGCCCTACCCCGACTACCAGAGGACAATAATGAATGATGAATAAAAATGCTAAAATTACTTTGCGACTGTTAAGCGAGAAAATAATTGAAAGAATTGAGGTTTGTTAATATAGCGAGGGTTGTTGGTTGACAACCAGATATGACAGACAGGGCATATAGTGGTAAAGGATAGCTTGTTGAAACTGGAGAATGTCAGTGTCAGTTGTGTAGGACAATGTTTTTGGGGGGGGGGACAACAACCTTTACCTCTGGATCAGGTCGTTCTCTTTTTCTACACTCAAGCCATCTCTTCAATTGAACATTAGCATGTTCTTCAACATCTATACCAGTGAGTTTGGCACCAGGGACATCGTTCTTGGACAGAATTAGTAGGTTTTCTTTGGTCCTTCCTCGGGTCTCTTGACAGCCTCACGACTCTGGCTGGAAGTGTTCGGTTTAGGTGAACGGTATGGGATTTTTTAAATAGGTTTTAGGTGTACTAATGAATACACACTCACACACACATACACATACAAAAGGAAAAAAAAAAGAAAGAAGAGAGAGCAATGATGATGACATGCCAAATCGGTAAAATTACCGAATGAACAATACTGAGCTCTTCCAAAAAAAAAAAAAAAGTAGGTTTAGCCCAGTAGACCTCTTGCTTGTAGACTGTTTACGTACGTCTAGCATGACTGACTCGACGAGTTTGACCCCCCCCCTAGCGTCAGTCGCTAACGTTATGAATATTAATTAAGTGTGGTGACGTGTATCGTGTGGCACACCAATACAGTGCTCAATGTCAGAGAATACGGAAGCGTGAAATATATATTTGGCTTGTTAGTTTTTAGTGCATGGAACCCCAATTGATTGTTTTGAATGTATGTACAATAATTTATATCGCCTATCCCACAAAAAAAGAGCCGATAACGCTAAGTGTCACATAACCCAAGAGTTTATATCTCAAGATTTGTTATTTCATGTGTATTTTTCTTTCTTTCTTTGCATCTTGAGTTACGAGCATATGTGATATTCAGCGTGAAATTATTATTTTTTCTTTCCCCATTCAGCTCAGGACCTCTGTCTTATTGAGGAAAGACAGATACCACTTAGAGATCCCCCACATCGCCACCTCCACCACCAACAGTTGAAGCCCTGAAAGATGGCATTCCAACTATGCTCTTCTTTAAGAAAAAAACACCCCTTTTTTTTCTCTGAAAAAAAAAAAAAACACACCATAATCTGGCAGCCAAACTGGTCAAGCCTAAGTGCTAAAAGCTTATGCTTGTTCCCCAAAAACATGCATTGTACGCAAAGGGACATCGGCAGGCCAGGAAGCGAAGACGGCCCCCTTTTAGTGCACCTGTCAATGGGCATAACAAGGAGGTGAGGGGCTGAATCTGAACACAAAGGGCGGGCGGCTATTTGGCTTTACTGTCATCCTGATCATGAGTAAATAGCCTTTGTGAACTTCAAAGCTTACCTTCTAGCCTAAGTTACTCTTGTGACTATTGAAGAATAGTATTCTTTTAAACATGAAGGCTTTACGGGACAATTATGATATTTGTACACCATATACGGCCTCCAAAATATTTTTGAGAAAGTTATATTCGGTCAAGTAGACCAATAAAGATTAGCAAAGCTCTGACAGGATAAATGTTTAATTATTTTGAGTTTTATATTTTTGTAGAGTAGCAAGAGCGAGGTATATGAATTTGTGAAGTCACAAACAATTATATGAGGTCATGTTTTTACTGGACACATTTACAGTGCAGGGCGAGAAAAGTATGTGCACCCTGAGGGCTAATGACTCGGAGTCAGGAATCAGCTAACCGTGAGTCCAATTAATGCAACTATATTGGAGGAGTAAAAGAAAATATGTGCTGACCTCAATTAGACCGTCAGAAGAGTGAGTCACAGAATGTATCCCTACGAGTTTGTCCCTCATTTTTGTTTATGACCAACTTCTGACAAATAATCTTTCTCTCTCTTTCACTCCTTCAATTCTTTTCTTCATTCCAATCCCTAATTCCTTTCAGGTGAGTGTTGAAATGTTAAGCAGCTTTTGATCCGGAATTGCTCCATACAGAAACACTTTTTGAGCTTCACCATGAACTTCAGAGTTCCAGACCGCATGTCTGCTCTGAAGGCTGAGCTGTTTTATTAGTCACGTTAAATATAACAATAACCACCTAGCAACATTCTGATTAATATTACATTTCTGGAATATGATTTATGAAGCAAAATCCAGCCGTTTGTAATCCATCTCAGGGGGCGGCCATTTTGCCACTTGCTGTCGACTGAAGATGACTTTAATGTTGCTCAGGGCTCAGGCAACGACCAATCAGAGCGCACTTGTTTTCTGAAGCTGCGCTTTAATTAGTTGTTGCCTGAGACCTGAGCGACTGTGATGTCATCTCCAATCGACAGCAAGTGGCAAAATGGCCGCCCCCTGACATGGATTACAAACGGCTGGATTTTACTTCATAAATCCAGAAATGTAATATTAATCAGAATGTTGCTAGGTGGCTATTGCTACATTTAACGGCTGGATTTTGCTGCTTAACTCATATTCCATTTACGCAATATTATTGATAATACCATATTTAGACTGGTGGGGCTGCATAGAACATATTGTTAAAAAAAATAAAAATAATAATAATTGGGTAGACTTCCCCTTTAAGTCAATAAAAGTAGATAATTTTGTAGACTGCAACTACTTTCAGGAAATGTGAACATTTTACAAACTAGTAAAGTAATAATGAAAATACTAATTAAATGTACTCGACATAACAGTCAGTCAAAGTAGTTTCGATCAAATTGCTACACTGCCGCTCATTGTTGAAAATGCATATCGCTGATTTAATGCCACTGTGCCTAATTGGAGTTGACTATAATCCAAAGCAGGGACAGAAGCCACAAATTCAGCAGCTATTTAAGATTATTCGGAAGGATAAAACTGGCGCCCTTGTTTAAAAAATACCAGCAGGACAAAAGGGGTATTCTGTTGACACCGCCACATGGGAGGAGACCCCAAAAACGACACTTTTGTTCAACTGTTACCTTTGCATCGTCAAATAGAGCAAGCCATTTTCAACAGCGATATGTCATTCCTATAACAGAGGGTATGTATTCCAACATTCAGTCCACTGTATGGTCACAACTTTAAAACAGTGCATATAAACTATATTGAGTCGTAAAAGACTTATAAAGTTTAAAACCATGTACAGCCCTTCCCTTTACAGTGATTCTTATTTGTCAAGTCTCAAGTGTGGGAATCTTGGATTGTATTGAAATGTGTGGCAGACTAAGGCGCTTTAGAGAAAAAAAAAAAAGAGTACCCATAAATATAAATCTTTTTCAGGGGGGAAGGTAAGAAAGACACTTAGAGGATGTTCCCTCGGGTTCTAAACTGAAAACGGCTTACAAATCAGCTGCAGTACAGTTAAGGCTATTAAACTTGACAAGTTAGCATGTCTTTGCCACCTGTATACAAGGTGCCACCATTGTAAACTGATGATTGTAAATTTAAGCCTGTGTTGCTTCGTTCATCGTGACATGGTTCCTTTTAAAAAAGAGAACAAAGAGATGTCACAAAACATTGGGCATTAATCCCCCAAATATCCAATTCTACCCTAGAAAGCAGTAAAGAGCGGTGTATTTAAACAAGAAGCAATTAAGGTAATGTAATAAATCCTTTCAGTCAGCTTAGTTTGCAAGATAAGTATACACTATGATTAAATCGAGACGATATTCTTTAAGTGTCCAAGACAATCCAAGTATCTTGATCTTAAAGAGATGATTTTTTTTTCCCACGTTGGAAAGGATCATTTGGATGATTTAGACTGGCTTTATATACAAGCACATTAGAAGAACCATAAAAGGAACTTTTCAGAGGCAAGACGCTGCTAGCAGTACTTAACAGTCGATCCCAGAAAACCCAGCGGGATCGACTATCTAAACAGAGGAGAGTTAGAGCCTTTTAAAAAAAAAAAAGTTTGGATGGTTGGTGAAAAGCCCAAGTAGGGCTAATTTTGCACCCAAATCACTGAAAAATATTTTTAGGCTTTCTCAGAGGACCCACACCAGAGTTTCCCAGAACGTTGAATTGTAATTGCAGAATACTTTCCAAAAAGATACAAACGAAACAAGACTACCCAAAATGTATTTTAGACAATTCAAATCTTAAGCCATTATAGTGTAGCTGAGCTGTGTCCATGTTCATTACACAACACCTGAGCTAAGGTATTCACTCAAATAATGATTAACCAAAGATTCCTCATGACTCAGAGTAAATAGTTGACATAGGGCAAGGGGAATGAGTCATGCACATACTGTACATTTTCAAATAACGTTTTGCCAGATGACGGCGTGTAAAATGATCAAAGATGCATTTTATTCATTTTTAAAAGGGCACTCATCATTCCTGCATAGACACTCGGGCTTATCGCAGTATTTAAAAGTTGCTGTGTCAGTGGCAGGATTCCTCTGAAGCACAGCAATTAACCTCACCCAGTCTAAGCACAATATGAATGTACAGTACTGCATTTAAATGTCATTAAAGGTTTTAGATTTTCATGCTAATGAATGTTCAGCTTTGTGACTAACTTAAATGCTGCTCAAAATGGGTCTTGGCAAATTAACTCATTCACTGCCATTGACGGCTATTGACGTCAAAAAAATCATTTTTTCCACTATTGTTAACAAGAGTATAAAAACCTAGATTTTTTTTAATTGTACATTCAGAACAGATATAAAATGTATGATTAATCGTGAGTTATCTATTGAAGTCATGCGATTAATTACAATTAAAAATGTAATCGCCTGATGCGATTTAAAAAAAGAAAGAAAAGATTATTAAAAATTAGAGGAACGTCAGGCGATTAAAAATGTTAATCGTAATTAATTGCATGACTTCACGAGTTAACTTAATCACAAATTTTATATCTGTTCTAAAAGTATCTTTAAAAAAGTGTAGGTTTTTATACTCTTGTTAACAAAAGGGTAAAAAAAAAAAGTTAAACTAATAGAAATAGTTACAATGAATCTTTGACGTTTATAACCATCAATGGCAGTGAATGAGTTAAGACAAAGATCATTTCTGTAGAGCACAAGTTTCTACACTCTCAATAAAAACTTGAGGTGCAAGCAGCTATAAAGGGCCCTCGGAAAACTGGGTACTGTCACATAGGACAAGAACACTCTAAACTAGACAAAGTGACATTTCTAAAGAAACTGAAGTTACTTGAAAGATACATTATGTGGAAAATTGCAAATAATTAATCGTAACTGAAAGACAAATGAATAAAAAGACACTTGAACTGTAATCTGTCTGAGGTGGGATTCGAACCATCGTTTCCTGTTTACCAGTAAAAGCTCCGCAGCACTAGCTGAAGAGTTGTCCAAGTAGGGTTTGAACCCAGGTCCTCCATGGTGGCAGGCAATTGCTCTAAACACTGATCCAATACTGCCGTAGAAGAATCTGTGACATTGTATATAATTGTTGTGAATCCATCAGTATATACTGAAAGCTTGCGCTGAATTAGAATTTTGAATATAGAGCAGAATAAAAACGTAATAATGATGAATGCCATCAAAAGTAATGGCTGTGAAGTAATTTGACAATGATTATTATTCAGAATTGCATTTGTACTGTTTGTTAAAATAGGACCTCTATAAAAGGACCAAAAAATGGCGACAAATTCCAAAAGTGTATCAAAATGGAGGATTTCCTGTTTAAGAATTTGTTGTATGTTGAGGCTGTTACAAATGCCTCCAAATGTTCATGTCTCGAGGTGATTCACGCAGCAGTCGCTGCTCGGGCCCTAAAAAAGTCCTAGATTTGAATTTGGTTGGTTGATAAAAGGAGGGAAAAACTAATTAACTACACCTTGCTTTCAACTTTCCATTGTCAATGCTGGCTGGTGCAGTTTTTACGCTTATGCGGTTGACGCAAAAATTGGCCATCATTCTGCTTGGCAGAGCTTGAAGGTGTAAACACAGAAGGCACGCCTGTCTTACTAAAATAGGCAGCCTTGTAGTCAACACACCCCTAACTCCCACGACAGCTCCCGAAATCTGCACTGAATTTGAGAGAGAAAAAAACAAACTCTGTTGGTTGTGGGCCAAATGTTTGCTACTTTAACTCATTCACTGCCAATGACGGCTATAGACGTCAAAAAATAATTTTAACTATTTCTATTAGTTTAAATTTTTTTCCACTTTTGTTAACAAGAGTATGAAAACCTAGATTTTTTTTATTGTACATTTAGAACAGGTATAAATGTTTTGATTAATTATGAGTTAACTAGTGAAGTCATGGGATTAATTCTGATTAAAAAATGTAACCACCTGACGCCCCTAATTTTTTATATTTTCTTTTTCTCTTTTAAAAAGAAAAGATTATTTAAAAAAATACTTAACAAAAAAAAGATGATTAAAATGAGGGGAGCAGGCGATTCAATTCATTCGTAATTAATCGCATGACTTCACTAGTTAACTCACGATTAATCACAAATTTTATATCTGTTCTAAATGTACAATTTTTTATTTTAGGTTTTCATACTCTTGTTAACAAAAGTGGGGAAAAAATTTAACTAATAGAAATAGTTAAAATGATGTTTTGACGTCCATAGCCGTCAATGGCAGTGAATGAGTTAAAGTAGCAAACATTTGGCCCACAACCAACAGGGTTTGTTTTTTTTCTCTCAAATTCAGTGCAGATTTCAGGAGCTGTCGTGGGAGTCGGGGTATGTTGTCTACGAGGCTGCTTATTTTAGTAAGACAGGTGTATGTAAAATGTATTTTTGACGTCAATGGCAGTGAACGAGGTAATATGATTGAGATAGGCTCTAGAGTGCCTATTTACCATCAAATACAAATGGGCCAGAGAGACCACCCCCACAGCTCACTCATAAGGTCTCATGATGTCCTCTGTGACCCCAGTGAGGACCAACCTCGAAATAATAACCTCCTCCAATCACTGACATGTCCTTCACAAGTGTGCAGTGAACTAGGTCACAACCTTACAGAAGAATGTAAATATCTACATTACAACCCAGTGGAGAGTTTGTGTGCAGACAGTGGACACCAGACCAGTCACATAAACAACTTCTGAAGACAGAAATCAGTCATGTGTGCGTCCATTGGCTGTGGCTCCACCATGCAGTAATAACCATCTAAGGATGCACTACTAATCAAAATAAACTTAAAATGTCTTATTTGGAGGACTCGGCTGAGGAAGCCCCCATA
This sequence comes from Vanacampus margaritifer, assembly GCF_051991255.1. NCBI lineage: Eukaryota > Metazoa > Chordata > Actinopteri > Syngnathiformes > Syngnathidae > Vanacampus > Vanacampus margaritifer. The sequence goes on from NC_135451.1 coordinate 7,813,603, forward strand.
GGGATCATTCTCACAGGCCGCAGCTATTCTGGACTTGGGAAAGTATCAATTTGTGCGAAACGCTGTCGCTTTACAGGAGCGTGTGAGAGTGGGGATGCCGCCAGGGACAATGGGGGTCACGCTCACGTCATTGACTGTGAATTCAGCCGCAAAGGGGACCCAGAGGACCCGGAGCAAAAGCTGAGCATTGTTTTGGACTGTGTGGTAAACAGAGGAGGAAGGGCAGTGGTGGGAGGGTTTTCGCTTACTCTCAGTGAGTGACCACAGCAATGAAAGCTTTGAACTTTAGTGAAGCAGCATGTGGACAATATGGCCGTAAATTGAAGAGGGGTTTAAATCACTTCCAATCACAATGCAAGTCACTGTTAGCTGTCTCTGAGTTTCTATGCTAAACTTTGAAGATGTCGATCACAGATGAGAACCAAATGAAAATGACTCAAATATAATTCGATCGCCACACAAAATGCTATTTTCAACAAGGTTGTACACCTCTACATCTCCATTTTGGTATTCTTATTAACTCATTCACTGCCATAAATTCATTAAACAATATATTAAAACTTGGGGCGACTTCACTAGTTAACTCACGTTTAATTGCAAATTTGATATCTGTTCTAAATGTACAATGAAAAAAAATTCAAGATTTTCATACTCTTGTTAACAAAAGTGGGGGAAAAAATGTTAAACTAATAGAAATAGTTCAAATGAATTTTTGACGTTTTTTACCGACAATGGCAGTGAATGAGTTAATAATGCATTAGTGGAATATGAGTTAAGCAGCATAATCCAGCCGTTTTGATCAATATCAGAAGGCGGACATTTTGCCACTTGGTGCCGAGTGAAAATGACATCACAGTTGCTGAGGTCTCATGTAACAACCAATCAACGTTCTGCTTCAGAAAACGGGTGAGCTGTGATTGGTCGTTGCCTGTGCCCTGAGCAACTGTGACGTCCTCCTCAGTCGACAGCAAGTGGCAAAATGGCCGCCCCCTGAGATGGATCAAAACGGCTGGATTTTGCTGCTTAACTCTTATTCCAAAAATGTAATATTAACCAGAACGTCATGTTTAGACTAGTGAGGTCAACATATAACATATTATTGTCATGAAATGTTTAAGGTTGGCTTCCCCTTTAATTCTCTTTTGCCTCAATTGTTTTAAAGTAGCACTAAGGAACTTTTTAACCTAGATAAAATATTTTCATAACTCTTCTGACGAAACATCGACTAGTTGAATGGTACCCTTGCCAGGCCTGAGGGGGTCTCTATCATTTTTACTGGCACGAAGCAATTTTGAAGAGCATGATAGGAACATTTCCACACAAAAAAACTACAAATGTGCTGACTGCTTTATGGCAGATGTCAAAAGCTACCCCTGATGAAAGGACAGTCAAGGATCAACATTGGCCCGGATTTTACCTGCTAGCTAGCGTAAGCTAAAAAACAACGCAATGCGCTTGTCCTCATGGGAAATTAGGTCTTCCTTCAGATATAACAATACCGCTTTTGTCTTCGATGGCGCCGCCATAATCAACGTAAACTGAAAGCTCCTAAGTGTTGCTTTAAGACATGATTAATCACCAATTACTTATTTCAACCAATTCACAATCAATGTAATTTTTAACAATCATTTAAGCGAATATTATGCCCATTCGTTGACAATGAGCAGACTTTTGAAATGTTATCGAGGCAAATTTATACCATAAATACTTTCCTCAAAAGTGGAGGGTTTTGTTTTCAACATCCAAATCCGGCTCTCAAATCTGTCGTTTCCTGCATTTAGCTAAAACAAGCCCTAATGGGAATACTCAGTCACGTTAGCATCTACTACAAGTGACCGCATCCGCATAACTCAGCCCATGTTTACTGAACACATTCCCAAGACATTTTAATTTGAAGTCTGAAAGATGACTCCACTTCATTTTGTCAATATAATGGAAATGGACCCCCAGCAGTTCAGAAAAGTGGTCATTAAGTCACCCATTTATGTTGAAGGTGGCCATTGCACTTCCCAGGTAGTTTTTTCTTTCTTCCTGCATTAGTTATTAATAATTAATGAAATTGATTCATTTGGAATCATCTGCAGCACAGTCTAAAAATCATATTGTCCACCCACCCCCTACTTCACCGTAATTACATCATGAACCGGTTTCTTTGTGTCTAGCTAAGAGGGCGCTTTTGTTTTGTTTGACTAAGTCTCTCAAAGTCAAAAGGCGTCTGTTGCTCCCAGTTGAGGGAGGTCGTCAGACTTCTGACGCTTCATACAATCAAATTTACAATCTAAAAACTGTTGGGTCAAAAGTAACCAATTATGGATCAAAAATGGATCGATCCACTTCATGGATCAATTTGACCCAAATTTCTGGGTTGTTTTATACAAAATTACCCAATTGACCCAAGTAAAGGTTCTGACCAATATATATGTGTTGTCTTACACTAAAAGACGTATTTCTTGACTCAAAGTTGGGTCAAATAAACCAAAGTAGAGGATCGGTCAATTTTTGACCCATAGTTGGGTTATTTTTGACCCAACTGTTTTTAGAGTGTATTATTCATTTTGCATGTAGTTTGCAGTAGCACAATAATGCACCGTATGATTGTATAGTCATATTGGCCTTATTTTGATTACAGGGGCAGCATTATTAGAACCACAATAATAAAACGTGCAAGCTCAACTTTTTCTCCCCTAAAAACAACAATAAACATATTTCTCTTTTCACTATTCTTTGTCAGCAGCGGTCTTTACCCGTAAGAGAGCAATAGCCTCCAACCAAAAGAGAGATAAGGCCAGTTGATTGGCCGCGCAGCCAAGGCCACAAGAGGACAAAATAGGTACACTGTCTACAGGGTGTGTACATTACAGTGAAAGCACCAGTGTGTACACAACACTTAGTTGACAGCTACATTGACTTACTTTACTAAATACTGTTTATACAGTATTTGTGTGTTATCAATTTAAAAACATGGCCAAGGTATATTTAAATAGAGTATTTATAAAATGCTGCAGAAATTCACTTATTGCGGGGTGGTCAATTAAAATAACTCAAAAAAGTGTTCAAAACAGCAAATAAACTCCTACCCACCCAAAGCAAAACTTTTATATCGGGCAGGTGCTTTGGACTGAGCACAAAGATAGCAATCAGGTGATAATTATGGTGATTAAAGTGTATGTCAACCTTTCTTGACAATAATATGTTATATGTGACCCCACTAGTCTAAACATGACATTCTGATTAATATTACATTTATGGAATATTAGTTAAGAAGCATAATCAAGCCATTTTTATCCATCTCAGGGGGGGACACTTGCTGTCGACTGAAGATGACATCAATGTTGTTCAGGCAACGACTAATAACAGCTCACCAGTTTTCTGAAGCTGAGCAAGAGGCAAAATGGCCGCCCCCTGAGCTGGATAAAAACAGCTGGATTTTGCTCCTTAACTCATATTTCACTAACACAATATCTACCAAAATATCATATTTAGACCAATGAGGCTGCATAGAACATATCATTGTCAAAAAAAAATGTTTTATATATATATATATATATGTGTGTATATGTATATATATATATATATATATATATGTATATATATTTAAAAAATAAAATTAAAAAAAAAAACATTTATTAATTTTTTTTAATTTATTAGTTTTTTTTTTTTAAAAAAAGGAGAGCAATGATGATGTCAAATCGAATGAACAATACTGAGCTCTCCTGGAAGAAAAGAAAGAAAAATGTTTTTATGTTGACTTCCCCTTTAAAGAAACACTTCTTAAGAGACATTATTTCAAACATACCTGCAGAGACGAAAACTCCTCTGAACTGGAGCAACACATCAGCAAACTTGCGTACATCGCTGACTGTCTCCAAGATGTAGCTCGGGTCTGAGGAGAGGCTTTCGAGGTTGGACGAGTGCATTGGACGGCCCTTGGAGACCTTGTCGGACACAGACGAGCCCAAAGTGACAGTGTTCAAACTGGAGCTGGAAAATCGAGAGATGCCCAGAGGGAGTTTGGTTCCTCCTCCGCTGCCGCCACCACCACCTCCAGATCCTCCGCCGGTGCTCTGGCGCAACATGGCAGCAAGCATTGCCCAGTGACCTTTAAGCCCTATATGCCTGTGGTTCTACTCCGGCCTCAAACCTAACACAGGCCTGCCATAAGGATGAAGGGTTCTGCAAAGCCAACAAGACTGAGTGTTACATATGAGAAGTATTGTTTTTACAGTATGATTTCTCTAACAAAAACCTGCATGCTGTCAAATTGCTTTTTTCCCCCTTTTCTTTCTTTCTTTTAATATGCAACAAGAATGCCATTTTACAGCTCCAATCAATGCAAACCTGGACCTAATGGCTTTCAAGTGCAAAGATGACAAAAATGTTGCCAGTCGTGTTTCTTTACACCTAAGTAAAAATATTTTATAGCAATTAACTAATAAATACGTTGCTAAAGTAATAGTCTGACAACGCCCACAAAATCCGAGCAGTTTTAGAAGGGAAGCTCCACTTTGATCTCTTTGAATTATGCAAGTGTACTTTTAGGACTTATAAAGAGTTGCTGACGCACGTACGTACGCCACTTTGTAAGCAACACATAGTCAAATGCCTAAATTGCATTTCTTGCATTAGTCGGTGTACTGGTAACCATACTACACTAGAGTAAGTCACATTTTAGAAAGAACCATGAGAAATGCTTCTGCAAACATCGCATTTGAATTCGGGAAATTGTCCTCTCTTTTTTTTTTAGACACTCATCTGAGACTAAGGGTCCCAACAATATTACACACGTGAATCAAAGCAAGTAGTAGTGAAATTTGATTCTCTCGTTTGCAAAGCGCATACAAAACAAATAAGTTTGCTCCATTTGCAATACTTTAAATGAAGTGATTTAAGTCCAAATCACACAAAGATACGAACCCGAAGCAGAATCCGGAAACATAGCATCTGTGGAAGTTCCAAACGCGCAAAGATGGTCCAAGAAGGTTAGTAATGAATAAACATAGTCCACAGGAAGCGAAGCTATTCGTATGTATCCCGGGCCGGTCCTGGTTGGAGTCTAACGGCGACTTGCCTCCCCTTCCACGAGTGACGTTATCTTTATCGTGGACGCGTGTGACTCTGTTTATGCGTGCGCGCGCGTCTCCTTTAACAACAGGTGCTATGTTTTTAAATTGTAAAGTTAGTCGTAAAAAAATATCTACATCCGCTTTTAACTTTCACAATAATTCCTAAAGCTATATCCTAACCGTGAAATGCTCACCGGTGCGTTTTGTCAGTAGTAACTTTGAGAGCTATTAGCGCTTTCCGGTAATGCATTTGATTTGACTGCCATCTAATGGTAAAAGTAAAACAATGCAGTTAACATGATTCATAGGACATTGTAATCCGATTTTGGCTTCGAGTCTCAAACGTTTTACATCAAGTTCCATCTAAAAAAAATGCATAGCCCTACAAGTACCACCATAATAACAAACATTAAATACACTAACGTAGTAGCCTAAATGTTCAGTGCCCCCACCCCTACCACCTGAAAAGTACATTTCATAAGCCATTGAAATATTATGCACAGTTTGAACACTGACACTGCGCCATAATGTAGAAAGAAAAAAAAACGTGTACTCAAAATGATGCAATTGAAATTGTTTCGCACATTAATAAAATTAGAACTTAAACAGTACATATGATTAAAGGCAAATGTACTTTACTTGAAAATTAAAAGTAGCAATTGGGCTTCTAAAAAGTATTTCCCAATATGTTTAAGGAATTTGTGTAATAAATGAGTTTCTCTTCAATGTTTTACTTTCTAAATTGAATTATTCAGAGAAAACAAATAACTTTCTTATGAAATTGTAATATATAGTGATTCACCTGAAAGTGCCTAAATACTAACTTTTATAAAAGGAAAAAAATATATAGAATCCTTTGTCATTCAGTAGGGTGCACTAATGGTTTATCCTAATTAAATACTTACATTATGAATATAATCCACCACATTTACAAAAGTAACAGGGTATCCAATTTGGGATTGATACTGTACTATATACCATATTTATTTTACATATTTTGTTTTGCACAAGAAAAACATTACAACATTGACAAAAAATGAGTATCTCTTGTTTTTTCCTTTATTCCACTGTGGCTTACACTTTGATACTGTCACCTTTTCATTCTATTTTATCAATGATCAAATAAATGTTCTTAATATTGGTACCATATTTAGTAGTCTATTCATCATAGATTGTCACACGTTAAGTCTTACTTATACAAACGTTTAATGTGAGGACATTAAATGGCTGGGGATGTGTTTATGTCAATTTAAGGAATTTGTTTTACTTTATGCTTAATAAGAGATTGATTGATATTTTATTTATGCCTAAGGAAAATTGATGTTAATAGTCCATTGTAACTTGATGCCTGCCTTGTTTCTTTAATGGCATAATTGGTTGTGGATATGTTTGGTCTTTTTTCTCTGCCACATTACAATTAGATGTAGTGTAATTACTGCCCCAATGTCGACATTCTGGTTTACAAAAGGAACTGCCCAATGGCCACTGATGTTGTAGTGGTTCACTGACCTGACTTCCCATCCCAGCTGCAGTATCTGTTATCAGCAGATGGTAAGGTTCATCTTTGACATTTATTTGGGAACTACTTCACATCACCGTCACTGCTGCTCTCGTCAAATGTGACTCAGGTTTGAAAAAAAATACACATGAGAACACCCCCGCCCCCATATGTCACAGGGTTAAGAAAGAGGAACGTGAGATTATTAGAGCTGTGGTTAGGAGCCAAAAGTGTCAGTTTTCTTTTTGCTTTTGTCAGTTACAAATATGTGTTATATATAATATAAGTTATATAATGTTTTTTGGTCCTTTTTACACCATGTGTTGTTTGTAATTATTCTACAGACACTATAACAGTTCATACTTTGCCTTTTTTTGTGATCAACACCAGATGTTTTGTATATAGAACATAATCATTTCAATGTATTTTTGAAAAATTTTATGGTTAGTCTGTTTGACGTATTGATTGAATTAAGTGCTCTGGACTTAAAAGCTCTCACAGATGAATCTCAGCTTTTGGGTATAATTTCAGTAAAACTGCACATGACAGGGATTTCTTGAGGGATGAGTCAACCAAAACTTGCAAAGGATTTTTTTTTAATAAAGCGCCTGCATTGCGAAAAAATAAATGTGTTGTGTGCATAAAGAAAATCTGAATCAGAAATGCCACATTTTAAAACTATTAATTAGAACCATGTACAAACTTTTTTTTATTATTGATATTAAAACACTGTCTTCAATAACTCAAAAGTTGACTGGAGACTACATATAATATTCACAACATGAAAGAATGCCCTGCGACTCAGCTGGTCTAATCTCCAGCACACTTGCAACCCGAATGAGGATAAGTGGTAGAAAATGTATGGATGACTATGAATGAATCAAGTAAAGCCAACAAACATTTAAAGTGAAATTGACAGCCGTTACAAAACAATCCATAGTAAATGTAAAGCAATGAAAACAAAGCATGTGTTTGAATACTTGAATTTAATTTGAAAAAACACGCACAGATTTGCTCATCTCACAGGATGTACAAAACACGAATTGGGTATCACATGATGATGATTTTTATATTCCACAGGAATTAAAATGAGGAAGTCCATGAAGGACTAAATGAGTCATGACTCCAAAGTGTGCACACATACTTGAAGAAAATACAGATAGACTATAATACAGGCATAAACATTTAGAAATGACACACCATCATAAAAGCCTTTTGAATTAAAACTTACTAAATGATAGCAACAATCCATGCACATATATTCAAATGTACCTCTTTCCAACTACTGACCTGCAGTGCGGTGAGTCACATAAACCAACTCCATCTCCAAGGATTAGCTAATTAGTCAATGTGAGTCTTATAAACAGGTCATCAGTGAGCGGTGTCCCCTGTAGCAGTCCATTGCTCCGCGATAAGCACTGGTCCGCAACAGTGGAGTCGGACAATTAATGATTTCTTGTATATTATTAGCTGGCCTAAACCAAAGGTCACCCGCATGCATAGATGGTGGAAATGTTAGCCATATTCTGAAGTGGGGGGTCCTGTCACCAGCGGGCAATAGCCAGACAAGCCCCCTAGGTCGAGGTATAAGGAGCCATTCCTCTTCACTGGGACAGAAACTTCAGCATAGAGTGAAGAGTCTGTAGGAAAAACGGGAAAAATATACATATAATACAATTAATTTGTGTGGCAATTGATCAACTCCAAACAAATCAGCATAATAGTTCTTGGTGTTTGCCGAATGGGGTAAATAAATAAATAAGTAAACAAATACAAAAAAGTAAAAATAACAACGGATATAAAAAAATATTATTCCAAAATTAAATACAAAAAATATATATGTAAATGGAAATAACGTTATTTAACATGTATTTTCACTTTTGTTTATGTATGTATATATATATATATATATATACATACATATATATATATTTATATACACACACACACACACACACATATACATACATACATACATACATAAATAAATACAAAAATAAAGAACAAGATTCAAAAAGTAAAACTAAATTGGAAATAAATCCGAAAATAAATATATAAATGGAGTTAAATATCAATCAATAAATAAAAACGCTGTGTGACTGCTCTCACATTTATTTATTTCATGCTGCAAACGCTCTGTCAGGACGAAATGTTACTCAAATGAGGGGGCGGGCGGTCCTAAGCGTGTCTTGGGTTGGACTCTGAGCGGGTCACTGAACAAGGAAGTCTCGCCGGCTTGCATGGAGAGCTCCAGAAATGGACGACTATCGTGTCCACTGCAACGGCGGAGTCCAACCCAAGACACACTTAGGACCACCCCCTCATTTGAATACAATTTTGTCCTGACAAAGCATCTGCAGTATGAAATAAACAAATGTGAGAGCAGAGCGTTTTTATTTATTGATTGATATTTAATTATATTTATTTTAGCATTTATTTTCACATTTATTCTTATATTTTTATTTAATTTTTAATCTTGTTTTTTATTTTAGTATTTATTTTTTACTTTTATTTATGGATATATTTTTTGTTTTGTTTTGTTTTGTTTTGTTTTTATTTCTATTTCTCTTTATTTTTTGTATTTAATTTGATAATTATATTTTATGCATCCATTTTATTTTCACTTTTGTATTTATTTTTAATTTTGGCAGTTTTGGTCCTCCATACCTAATACCATTCAAATACCTTGAGTGGTGTCATCTTGCTGGTTCTGCTGGTACAGCATGGCATGGTTGGCCTCCTCCAGAGCCGAGTCTAGACTCCAACACCTGGGCTGGTCCTCTTTAGGCGGGTTGATGGCCTCATCCTTCAGCAGCTCCGACGCTGAACTCCTAAGTGAGGGGTTCTTCTCCAGAGCTCGTTCCAGAAAAGACTTCATGGCCAGGCTGCAGTTGTCAGCTATGTCCTCCAGGGGGGGTGCTTGCTTGTAGATCTAGGGGAGGGAAAATGACAGACAGTCAGGTTTTGCAGTAATCCCCCAAAACAACTCCAAAGCAGTGACCTAGATTTTGTTTTCTGAGTTATGATAACTTGTTAAACCTGCTGAAAAGTGAGGTGGGAGGATTAATACGCACTTCACTGAATCACACTGCTTCTTATTCTCTGTCAACAGTTTCAAGAGGAAGTGAGTAACCGAGCCACATTCAACAGATCTGATCGTCTACGTTCAAACATGTTGGCTCATGTACGCCTTTGAAAAATACGTACAATGTAGAGGTACGATGGGTAGGCGGTGCGTGGGTATCTTCTAACCCAGGGAGGGTCGCCAGTCTGCATGTGAATGATGGTAGTTCCCAGGCTGTAGATATCTGTTTTGGTATCATGTCCACGACACAAAACAAGCTCTGGACTCATGTACATCTGAATAAAATAAAAGAGGGCCATTATTTAACAAGAATCGCATCTTCACTTCTAAACAACAAACAGGAAAACAAGTGCTTCAAGTGCATAGTGAGTATTTTCCTGTGACAACGGATGAGTGAACCTTTAGACCGGTGCGTCAAAAGTAATCGTGTGTGGAAAGTAAACACAGTAACAGCTTCGACCTCCGTGTTGGAAATTCCAGCCTGCTGTGTAATTTTGGCTTGAACACAAAAGTGTGTCTGCAAGCATTATTTCTCTTTTTTTTTTCCTACTGGGAGCCTGCTTTGGGACTTTCCACCAAGTGCAAGACCTTTGCTTGTAATCATGTGTGGGTCAAGCCGGGGGGGAAACAGAACATAAACTCGGACTATAGTCACCGGACCGCATCTCATCTGCTTGTTTTCTTACCTCGGTTCCTCTCAGGTCTCTTGGGATATACAGGTCCTCTGTCATTTGCACGGTCAGGCCAAAGTCCACCAGGACAGCCTTGTCTGACATCAGGACAATGTTACTGGCTAAAGAGAGAAGAGATAATAAATGCATGTGAGACGGGTCCTTATTGTGAGAATACATCACATAGTGTAGTTCTGAAGTAGTGTTATCGGTTAACTAAATAAAAATGACTACTCCTCACGTCTGTGCTGAATTCTCGCAAGGAAAAAAACAAAACAAAAAACAACCACTGATTATGAATAGGATGGGGATGACACAAATATGGCTTTTCTAGAGGGGGAAACTGGCTTCTTATTGTAATAAAAAGCCATATGCCAAGAAAAGAACATAAATATCATCAACCCCCAATTTTTGGGGACAATAATATGTTCTATACAGCCCAACTAGTGTAAATCCAATATTTTGGTTAATATTGCGTTAGTTGAATATGAGTTAAGCAGCAAAATCCAGCAGTTTTTTTTTATTAATATCAGAAGGCGGCCATTTTGCCACTTCTTGTCGAGTGAAAATGACATCAATGTTGCTCAGGTCTCAGGTAACAACCAATCACAGCTCAGCTTCAGAAAACAGATGAGCTGTGATTGGTTTTTGCCTGAGCCTTGCTCAGGGCTCTGGCAACAACTGTGATGTCATCTTCACTCGACAGCAAGCGGCGAAATGGCCGCCCCCTGAGAAGGATAAACAAATGGCAGGATTTTGCTGCATAACTCATATTCCACAAATGTAATATTCATCAGAATGCCATGTTTAGACTAGTGAAGTCACATGTAACATATTATTGTTAAGAAATGTTAAAGGTTGGCTTCCCCTTTAATTATCTTAAAGTACTATTTTAAACTCCCCATTTGTCATACATGTATAAATTACTGTTAATGTTTCGTTATTAAAGTGTACAACCTCAGGGGTGCTTGACCGTAGATGTTCCCCTATATTTTTTTAAAACTCACAAACGCCTAATTACATCATGTAATTTGTAGAGAGCAAATATTAGCAGCAGCAACAACATGATAAATTGTTTAACTTACTCACCTGCCTAAAAACTAAAATGTATCTTGTAGAGGAGATAGCAAATTGGAAATTCCAGAGAATTCATACTTTTTTTTAAGGCTGGCAAAGAGGCTGACAAGAGTCACTTCAGCATTTTTTGTCGCAGCTTATGTGCTTCAGGTAATGCAGCTACATAACTTTAAACCTCTGCAGCACTCCACATACTGAACAAAAAGATTCTTGTAATCTCAGTTATGAACTGGCAAATTCCATCAGTCTGACCTGGCTGCCTTTAGATCGTATTATCAAGGTGGATTTCTCGAGGCGACAGAGGGGAAATAGAACTGTCAGTCATTTTTGTAACCTTCAGAACTATTCACAAACAGTAGCTTCCTTTGGTGGAAAATATTCCTGAACTATTAAACACCAGTCATTTTTTGCTCTTACGTTTAATGTCGTGATGGATGACGTTGTGCGAGTGAAGATACTCCAGGCCCCGAAGGATCTGCTTGGTCACCCAGATGATCTCAAACTCTCTCATCGGCCCGCAGCTGTCGATCTTCTCCAGGACCGAGCCGCCCTCGCCGGCCTCCATGAAGAGATGCACGTTCCGTTCCCACAGCAAAGCCCCGTACAGTTTGGCGATGTTCTCATGGCAGAAGCGAGCCTGGAACTCTATTTCGGCCCCTCTGAAGTTCTCCATGGGAATCTGTGAAAAACAATACGTTTATACCAGGAGGAATGTTATTTTTAAGCAGTTTTATTGGTCATCAGTAGATAGAAGAGTACAAGCAAAATAGCCTTTTTAATGCCAAGTAAATACTAAGCAATCTGTCATCTCACTCAATAATGGAGGATCCAGTATTTTTTATTGACTGTCAAGATTTGATTTTAACAATTGAATAAAGAATAAATAAAATTTCTAGCGTGGTATACTAGATTACAAGATAAAGCATGAGGCGTCATATTGTTTACTACTCAGCAGGTCAGCCATTCAATCATAATAAAATAATTGTCAAACACTGTCAGATGATGGCTGGGAAATCAGTGTTTAAATATATACAGGTATGACATCAGTGCCAGTAAGCTGTTGCCACTGTAGTGTGTCTATGTGTGTACAGTGCACCAAAGTCAACAGCTTTATCTGACTCAGAAATCCAAGGTTGTAAATATTTTCCTTGTAAGACGATTGACTATACACGTGTGTGGGTACTATAATAAAAGTTAAACGAGCATTTATATACTCCGTCACAAAAGCTCAGCGCAGTTGAGTAATTGTTTCCATTAGTGCAATTTCTATTTCTCATTTTGCAATTTTTTTTTTCAAAGAGCTCTGTTCCTCTTCTTGTTTAAAAGAAAGCCTAACTATTCACACTGGTTTTCATTTGGGTGGGGAAAAAGTCACAGTAATTCCAAATATTTGCCAACAGGACGTACCAGTTTACAAGCCATTCTCTTCCGGGTCGTGATGTCCTGAGCTAAGTGAACTTTCCCAAAGGAGCCCTTAGGTACGAGGTCAGAGCCACGATTCTTGTAGGTCAATTGCCAGGAAAACAGGAGTACATCCTTGTTGATCTTATAGCGCCCATTTTTTACAACCATATCATTCTGCAAATAAAGACAAATGACTTTTTAGTGTGGGCTGTTAAACAGCATGTAAGCCAGATATTATTCAGTCTGTCAGGTAATGTTTCATCTTGATGTACATACAAAAATATACCCACTTTATTTAGCAGGACTCCCATCTCCTCAGACAGGTGCTGCAGTGCTTCCGCTTGCATGTCGGAGAGCATGTTGACAAAGGACAGGAGGTCTGCCACTGTCCCGTGCCGGACATTTCCAGCTCCGTCAGAGTAGCTCTCCTGCGACTCCAGACTCACAAAGTTTCCAATCTCTTCATTCCCATCCATTGCAACAGGGGAGAGACTGTCACCTTCAGATAATAAGCCACTTTCTACCTCTTCTTCTCCTTCAAGCTGATAGAGCGTCTCTGCCGCATTGATGATGTCTTCAATGTTCATATGTGCCAAAAGCAGTTGCATGTGGTTGTCATAGTTGTACTCCATTTTGTTGACGTAGACTCACTGGAACAAAAACAAACAGACATCAGCCTGTGTCAAATAGATTAAATCATAACTAAAGTAATAATTTGGTTCATATGGTGAATGTTTGTTTGTCTATTGCAAATTACAATTCCCTAAAAAAGAAACAAAACCTAAAATAAACGAAATTATTCACCAGGTATGCTGTTTTTGCTGAAGGGCACCTCGACAGTAGTCAACCCGGCATCTAGTTGACTTTTTTTTTTTTTGTGGCAGCCAAAATACAAATACTTGAAAACATACAGGAACAATAAGAGACCGCTATTTAAAATAAATGTCAACAAATGACTGTTCCGTTACATCATCTTAAATCAAATCAAATAAACATGTATAGAGACTCATCTAACCTTGAGTGTCCGCTTTCGCCAGCAAAATATTCATTTTTATTACATAATACACAAAGTTAAAAATAAATAAATAAATAAGAGTGTGGCATTACCACTAGTATCAATAGCGACTTCTTTCCATAAGTCCGTCAGTAGCGTCCACGTCACACTGGCTGCTCGTTTACCGATCTGCGGCATTTGAGGAACTACACCGTGGAACTATATCATTGCGCATGTGCCGTCACATTGAGCACGCCTACATTTGGGTTTCGTTTTCCGTTTTCTTCTGATTTGAAAAGCAAGCATTTTTTTTTTGTTAATAATACTTGTGGCAACTAATCGTTACAACCAAATAAAGAAAACATGTAGACTATAGTTTTAGCTGAGCGTTGCGTATACGTATAAAACGTATTAAATTTATAGTTTCGTGTTATTAAATTTACCTTAAAACACTACCAATGACAAATACATTGATGTTTCAATAACGTAAGCAAGCAATAAGTTTTTTTTATCTATAAAGTAAATTACTGTATATTAAGTGATTGTTTTATTTGGAGGCATATCAGATTACATTTGGTGTCTCTCGCGTGCCGTAGGAAGGGCAAAACAGAGGAGCAGCGCATGCGTCGTACGTCAACAAAAATGGCGTCCTCCATTGCTGCGCACAGGGTACATATGAGCGGAAGGAGCAAACTCGTACAATGTCTCCAAAAGGTGGACAGAGTTTTTCACAGAAGAGTCGGAACTACAGCTGTCGCAGCCCATGCCGACCCACCAACAAAGGACGAAGCCGGTTAGTAAAGTTAACATCCCCATTATCCATTAAAATTATCAATTCTGTCTTTACACTACAATGTCGGTACTGTACTTCAAAAGCCGTGCGTCGTTTTGTGAATGTAATTGTGCTTATTACGCTGTTGTCATACTGTTAATATGAATACAGTACACGTCTATCTCCCTTTAATAGCAACAAAAAGTAGCAGTCATATGCAGTAATTGTCAAAAAAATAATAATAAGATAATAGAGTCTCATCCTAACAGCAAACATGAGAAAGCATTTCGGTATAAAGCATTTGGTAAATTCTTGCTTCTGTTCTCAGCAGGTGAAAAGGATGGACGTCTGTCTTTTTACGCTGTCCAAGCGCAAAGACAAAAAGAGGCAGAAAGATCTGTTCTCATCAACTGTCCCCAAATGACCAATAAGAAAAAAATCCTCAAGTTTCTATCATTGCATGGTGATATTAAAAAGTACTTCACGTACGAAAGCTATGTAAGTAAAAATCTCAACACAATGAAAATGTGCTGACTAACTAAAGTCTAATATTGATTGTTTTGTGATTCATTTCCAGGGAATTCATGCAGTGGTGGAATTTGCTTCACAGGACAGCGTTTACTCATTACTCGATGCTGCCAGTATCCCCAGTAACAACCATGAATCTCTGGTTCCTTATAAATCAAGATTAATGACCCTGAGATATCTGACAGAAGTAACCAGCCAGCAGTCCAGTAAAGAGACCCACTCACAAACTACTATTCCCATTAATGATCTTATTATGAGACTTTGTCAAGAAGAGAGTGTTAGTACCATTTGTGATACATCTCAAACTTTAAAACTAAAACGTGTTTATGATATTGTACATATTTGTTTCCCCCCTCAGATAGACCAACAAATAGTCTCCTTGACAGAAGCCTACCAGCTAACTGAGGAGAACAGTCGACTGCGTTTCCTCGTGTGCTCCATGCTCAAAGACATTGCCGCTGCTTATTTTCCGGAATGCTCCATTAAACCCTTTGGCTCATCAGTGAATGGCTTTGGAAAGCTGGGCTGCGATTTGGACATGTTTCTGGACCTAGATGGCATCAGTGGAAGGAATTTAAAGATGGTAAAGACAAACAGGGCAATGATATCTGATAATAACAATTCTGGTTGCCAGAAAATCTCAGGGCTACTGCTATCTAGTTAAGTATATAAGCAGTGAATCCATGTTCAAATCCCTGTTGATGACCACCCTGATATTAGCAAATCCTATAAGAACACACGACTCAAAATGTTTTTTCCTTCGTTCTATGAGGCAGTGTCTATGAACATTAAAAGTGCAAAAATCAATGGCATCTGATTCCCTAAAAAGTAATAAGTAAAGCATATTAACTCATTCACTGCCATTGACAGCAATAGACGTCAAAAATTCATTTGAACTATTACTATTAGTTTAACATTTTTCCACTTTTGTTAACAAGAGTATGAAAACCCAAGATTTTTTTATTGTACATATATAACAGATGTAAAATTTGTGATTAATCATGAGTTAACTAGTGATGCGATTAATTACGATTACAAATTCTAATCGCCTGACGCCCCTAATTTTTAATAATTAAAAAAAAAAAGATTAAAAATTAGGGGCGTTAGGTGATTAAAATTAATTGTACGTAATCGTGTGACTTCACTTGTTACCTCACAATTTAAAAAAATAAACATTAAAAATTAGGGGCGTCAGGCGATTAAAATTTGTAATCGTAATTAATCACATGACTTCACTAGTTAACTCACGATTAATCACAAATTTTATATCTGTTCTAAATGTACAATAAAAAAGTATAGGTTTTCACACTTATTAACAAAAGTGGAAAAATGTTAAACTAATAGAAATAGTTCAAATGAATTTTTGACGTCTAAAGCCGTCAATGGCAATGAATGAGTTAAGTATCAAAATGGATGACTGGATAATGACATACCCTGTATTCTGCCATATTGGACGTTTTTGTGAAGTCCACGTCAGCGCTGTCGCATTGCGTGTGTGCTATAAAACTGCCGTATGGCGTCGTCAAGTATTGCCATAATTTAGATGGCACGTCTAACCATCTCAGGCTTCATATTCTTTCTTATAAACAAAAATCGTGATGGATTCTCACCAAAATTTATGTGAACATGTGCAGACACTGATAAGTTTGTCTGATGATGTCCATCCTCTGAATTATCACATGGCGTGAAAGATAACCAATAGAAATAACCAATCTGGGACTTTTCTATTGAAATACATTTAAAGACAGGCGCTTGTATCATTCACAAGACAGTCAAGAACCCATGGGAGCAGTTAAGGGGTTTCTCATTATTATGATTATGTAAATAAGTTATCCTTTTAACAACTGGTATGTAGTGGTCATATTTGGACATCATGTAGTATATGACCTGAATTTTTTTTTAAATTATATGTCCAAAAAAAAAGTTTTTTTTTCATTAGAATTTTACTTACTAGGTTGTTTTGTTTAGATGGCTAATTTAAGTTGAAATATTATATGACCATTGTAGAAAGCCTTCCAGTGTAGATGTATGTTGGATAATAGTAAAATTGTAGATAAGAGTAAATAATAAAGAATAAATATTTCAATTAGATTAACTCTGCTGGTTCTGGTACGGTAATATCCTTATTCGTCAGTGACTCTAGAACGAAACCTGCAATATTTGTTATTATATTATTATTCACGTACGTCACTTTATGTCAAAAAAACATGACTGATTGTCACCAAAATGTATGTGTGCATGTGATAATTATAGTCTGAAAATATTATAATGATACTTGCAATATTTTGGATTATATTAACGTCGGAAGCGTTGCCACATACATAATGAAACGCATATGCAAAATAATAAGAAATTAGCAAGAATATTTTCAGACTATAATTAGCACGTCACCACATGTATGTGTGTCTCTTTTTTACGTCTGATTAGACATCTCTTTCATTGTGTAGCCACCATCCGGTATGGCCTTGGAGTACCAGATGAAGCGTGCCTCTTCAGAGCGCAGTGTCACGCAGAGCCTCTTGTCTGTCATTGGCGAATGCGTGGACCAGTTTGGGCCCGGCTGCGTCGGTGTGCAGAAGATCCTCAATGCCCGATGCCCTTTGGTCCGTTTCTCCCATCAGCCGTCTGGTTTTCAGTGTGACCTCACCGCCAACAACAGGTCTTCTTCCTCTTCCATAACGCTTGCAGTCGCAGCTTTCACATTCATTCTTTAAGTCTCGAAATGCCAATGTGCATTCCTTCTTTGTGATGTTGTAACCACAAATGACATAGTGAAAACCCTAAAGACAAGGTAGGCCGTTGGAGAGTCAGCCCAGTGCTTGCGTAACTGAAACTACGCTTTGTGTTTATCTTTATGTCGACTCTTTAGATTGTTGACATCCCACTCATAATGTGACACATGCCCACTCGTAATGTGACACATGCACGCTAATACAGAGCAAATCGCTGTGTAGTTTCGACGGAAATAGTTGCAGGATGCTTGTTGTGGGCGGATTCGGCTGCCGGGGGGGACTTTTCTCGACTCTTGTTCACATATATCTTTTGGCCATTACAATTTCCTGTCTATGCTGTGGAGACTACGTTGTGCAAGTGAATGTCTCAACAGGAAGAAAAAAGTCGCAGCAAACTAACCCAACCATGCCAAAGAAAAGGCTGCTCTCTTGTGGTGATTTTGGATGCCAGTTTCAGTGACGCTAGCAAACGTTTTAATAACATCTCAGGCAATGTACGTTAGATATTACAATTTATTTTTAATTTTAGTATCTATATGTATCATTATTATTAATTTTAAATTATTTTTTTGCCATACCTCAAATGGCTGGTGAAAATTGTAAATATAATATCTGCAATTAGCTTGAAGGTGATAAAATTTACATATAACATTTATACACTATATAGTTTATTATAACTATGGACACTTAACAGTCAATCCCCAAAATATTCATTTTCTGGCATTTTTTTTGTATTTGAATTTTTTTTATTGGTATTTTATGGTGGGAAATTTTTTTCAGGTCCTTGTATTTATTGCAGGATGTGTTCATCGCACTCACATTGTTGATTTTGCAGGGAATGTTTGCATCAAATCAAACAACAGTTGCACTAGTCGTCAACCAGCTTTTTGTCCACAGGGTGGCGATGAAGAGCTCAGAGTTGCTTTACCTTTATGGCCAACTGGACCCTCGAGTGCGTCACCTGGTGTTCACCGTGAGATGTTGGGCCCGAGCAAAAGGAGTGACCAGCAGCATCCCCGGGGCCTGGATCACAAACTTCTCTCTCACAGTCATGGTGGTGTTCTTCCTGCAGGGGAGAAGCCCCTCGATAATCCCCACCCTGGACCATCTACGAAACCTTGCAGGTAATGTCAGTTAAATGAGTGCTAGTCTGCAATAGTATTGCCTCTGCCAAGCTTTTTTTTTTTTAACTAATGTGAGCTTGCCTAGCCACATAAAAACAAGATTAGTTTTCACGATGGCTATTCTTCCATTTGAAAATCTACAATAAATCTTGTTCAAACGTTTGTTACAGATTATGTGATTAACAGACAATCAGTCCAAGGTGTACCATGCCTCTTACCCAAAGTCATCAAGACTCCATCTTACCTGTGACCTAAACAGGATAAGAGGTAGAAAATGACTGAAATTCTTATCCAAAAATTTAACAGTTGAATGTAGAGCTCTTCTAAATTTCACATTTGGCTGCAGTTACCGTATATTTTAAAATGGAAAAGTTGGCTGATATAAGAATTTAATAACTCAAGTGAGAAGTTTAATATATATATTTTTCTCATTTCAAGGCAGCAGCATATAAAAACGTCTGTCTCCGCAATTCCTTTTGACTTATGGTTAAGCCTTGACAGAGGTGTGTGTATTTTTTAATTGCTGATGGGAATTTATTGTCTTACACTGACGAAATAATATGGTGAACAAATGTTAGACAAGTCATTTTCCACAAGGTGATATCTTTTAAATGCTTATCATTGCTTGACTTTCCTAGAGCAAAAAAAATGTCCTCATACAATTTACTGTTTATTTTTCCTATTAGGTGACTAAATGAATGGTTAGAATTGCACTATATGTCCTTGAAGTCTACTTAAAACCACCAATGTCTACATGACAAAGAATATAAAATTGATACATTGACTTTTACTATGTTTACAACTTCATTATTGATTTATATATATATATATATATATATATATATATATATATATATATATATAATTATAATTATAAGTTAAAATATTTTTTTAATTTCCAAGCATGACATTACATTCAAATTCCTATGACAATGTGCCTTGTGCTAAACATAAATAAATAAATAAATGCAGGCTGCCTGGAAGGCTGTAACACATTTTTAAAACATCATGTTCAGAATAATAAATGCATAGAAAACAAAGAACTTGTCCGGGCTGTCAATTGCAGATGCATTAGCTCAGCAGAGCATTAGCATCCCAGTTATTCATATTGAGATGACGAGAGCATCATCAAATACACCCCCTCTTACTCTTCACATGTCTCAAAATGATGGTTGTGTCTGTGGGTTGATGTTAAATAAAATTAAAAAAAAACTTGTGAATGCATAATTCTTGCTTTTCATAAATGTGCACTAACACAGTATGCTCCGAGTTCATGCTGCCGAAACTGGCTGTAGTTGTTGAGACCTTTCTTTGCACAAAAAGTAATGCACAATAAGTCATAAAAATATGTTACTTGGATATTTTTTAACTTAATGAACATAATATTTTTTTATTTACTGTGTATATTACTAGGTAATATGGCTAAGCGCCCCCACCACAGCAGACTGCCGCAACTGAACCTTCTTCTTATTTCTCCCTCACTTTCACCTTGGCTGCTTGATAATTGCCCTCCAAAAGCAATCAGACCAAAACCGCCCCCACCCCACCCCTCCACGGTCGCCAGCACTACCACCTGCTTCACTGCCTTTACCCCGTTTAGCAGAGTCTCGATCACCCAGAGTGCTTACAGCACAATAAAAGTCCCATCACTTTGGTAAGGTCGATGACCCAACCTCCTTTGGATACACTTGCATGAACACACACGGACGCACCTCATCATGGTGAAGGTGACTGCTAACAAGGGCATCACCGGGCAGTCCAGAAAGGACATGATCCATGCCCTTTCATATTTCTTTTCGCTCTTTTTCCTTGCAAACATCAACACCATCCATCTGTGCCTTATTTATAACCGTCATAGGCGTTTAAAGACCGCCATTTACCTTGTGTCCCCCGCTTTCATCCCACAAGGTCCCGCGGACAAGAGCGTGATCGAGGGGAACGACTGCACATTTGTCAGCGACTTCGACAGGATTCAGCTCCAGAGCAACACGGAAACACTGGGTGAGAGCGTGAGCACAAAGGCCTAGCTGCGTTGATACATTTGAATGCAACTAACGGGAGTTTTTCTTTTCTTTGTCATAGAGAAACTGCTTTGTGAATTCTTTGAGTTCTATGGCAGCTTTGAATTCATTAAGAAGTCCATAAATATCAGAAAGGTAAGTAAGACTGTTGTGGCGTCAAAAAAATCGTAAAAATCTCAAACCCAGTATTTTGTGACACTTAGATAGGTAACTATGGCAGCATGCACCACCACATTGCATCTGTAAAGCTGAAATTTGCGGTAAAATTTAATGAGAAATCAGTGTGCAAAAGCCGTAAAACAATTCAACATAGACTGTAAAAAAAAAAAATGGTGTGGGGGGGGACGTAAATTTTCCAGCAGCTAGGGCGTCAGAAAAATACTTTCTTATAAAAATGAAAAAAATACGGTAATTTTCCAGTTGCTGGGGTGCCAGGAAAATACTGTGAAATAACAGAAAATTACCAAAATGCTACCATCTAGGACATTATTTAAACTGTAGTTATTTTCACTTAAAAAAAAAAAAAAAGTAAATTTATTATTTTTTATGGCAAAATTGCGCATTTTAAATATGAATGTTTTTTTCATTTCTTTCTAGGGCTTTAAACTTTTCTTTAAACATTTTTTGTTCCATTAAATAACAGTCAATTATTAGTGAAATTACGATACATTTGTGAACGTATTTTAATAATCAATATATGTATTTCGTTTTTTTGGGTTAAAAAAAACTGAAAAATTGTGTGTTTTTACAGTTACAACGATTTAATTTCATATTTGTCATGTAAAATCTGTTTATTTTTGTAAATTAAATTATATTTTTAAAATTCAGAAAAACTATAAAATAAAAATAAAAAAACAAATAATATTCTGTTATATTACAGTATTTTTTAATTTTATTTTTTTAACAGTGTATGGAACAAAGGGGAAGTCAACACAAAAAAAGTCTAAACCTACCATTCTGATTAATATTTGTGGAATATGAGTTAAGCAGGAAAATCCACCCTTTTTATCCATCTCAAATAAACCTCTTGAGTGTGAGGCAGATATGCAAACCAGCATCATTATTTGTGTGTTAAAATTTATAATAAGCTCATTTACCCAAGAAGAGACTGTGTACTCTCTGCTGAGTAAATAAACACCCAGACCACTTAATAAGAATTTACCTAATAATAGCTCCTAATGATCTGTTGTGCAAAAATAACAAGATGAAAAAGATCTAGTATTGGTAGAGCTGCTTTTGCTACCACTTTAGCATCTACCTCAACCCAGAATCTCCACTTGACATCCCTTCGTTACATCCCGGTGCTCAGTTCTATCAAGGAGATCTGTTGATAGTGAAGGCAGCCAGTCCACGCAGATGACAGCTGCCCTTGTCTTGTCTGATTGATGCTGGCCCTTTGAGATCCGATGCCCTTGAGCCGAGATCAAATTTAGGAACTCCATCAGGCTGCAAAGCATTATTTACCTCTACCAGGGAGGTTGTGTTTTAACTGGCATTGATGTATCGCCCCGTCTGTCAACGGGGTCACACTACGACAACTGCTGCCTTTTTAGAGTACCGTAAATCGCAAATGGTAAACAAGCTAGTGCTGCCTTCAATGCTAATTCACGCCCAACAACAAAAACATGATCAAAACCAGTGTACTAGGCAGACACAATGAGAAAGGTATTACAGTGTTTGTGTTTTGTTGGATCTGCAATCTTAACTTTCATTACACAGAAGCGGGCCTCATTTACATTGTTTCTTCTTACCTGAGCTCTGATTGCTTCGGTTTACGGCATTTGTACAAAATCGGAATGTCTCTATAATCGGGATTGACTGATTATTGGCACTAATATTTTGTATTTTGACAAATATTTACGTCAGGGAATTATTTAAGTTTTTAATTGACTTTATTAGAGATTCCTCTGAAACTGAGAACTCTCAGTATGTTTTTTTTTTTTTTCTACTTTGAACATCTGCTCCACATATCGGTTATTGGCCTCCTTGATTACTAATAATTGTGCCCTAAAAACGAACATATCTGTCTATCTACTGTGCACTCTTAAGACACAGTTCACTAATGTGACATAGCTTAAAAATCATTATTTGAAATGCTAAATAACAACAATAAAGAAGAATTAGCTCCCACTTCACTGTATTTGCTTAGAGAGGAGCTTAAGGGGACAGTGTGTAGAATTTAGTGCCATCTAGTGGTGAACTAACAGAATGCAACAATTTTTAAGCACGTGTACTACGGTGTCTCAGAGAGACCACACTTCACAAGGATACCACCAATTACTAACAACTATTATTAGGAGTGAGTCAGCGAGCAAGCAGCCCGGTGAGCAGAAACTAGACGGAGCGGCGAGCAAGAGTGTCTAGCAAGAATTCGCTGAAGTGGCTAACAAGAGCAGCTTGCGGAAGAAGCTAGCTAAAGCAAGCGAGAGCAAAGCAAAGGTAGACAAGTGGGAGCCCGTATCACGAAACTCAGCGGCGACCACCAACAGGCCCTGGCTGTGGAAGGTAGGCGGCGGTCAACTCGGCGGTCTCATACTAGCTGCAAGCACCACCAGAGGCTAATTCCATTCACCAAGTTCTCTTCCTTCGTGTATCCGTAGCAGAAAGATGGCAGTGAAACATGTCAACTGTAAGGCACGACTTATTGTGTGAAATTTTGTATTAAAAAAAAAAGCATATTACTGAAATTTATAGTCGTTTTTTGTATAATGAATTAATTATAAGTACACCACTAGATGACGCTACATTCTACACACTGTCCCTTTAAGAGCTGCAACAAAACATCAACATCAACATTGAAATTGTGAAGCATGATGCTACAGGCACAGCAACAAGGCAAGCTAGCTAGGCTAGCCATGTATCTTCAAAAGTTTCCTTTTAGCAAACTTAGTGAGTGGTTTATGTCATTTAGGCCTGCTAGAAACACACA